>NC_056733.1:1764131280-1764243708 GCF_019279795.1 Protopterus annectens
TGGTATGTGAGCTTTATGCAACCATTGTTAATTTTAGTGTTTTTGCTTAGGATTTTGTATGAGTGATTTATCTATGGTAGCTGGTGATGTGGTGAGAGAGGACATGCAGGCAGTTGGTGTGACACAGCAAGACGCAGAGGACAGGAAGAAATGGAAACAGTTGATCTGCTGTGGCGACCCATAACGGGAGCAGCCAAAAGAAGAAGTTGGTGCATAGATTCATCACTGTTTTAGGTTATTAGATAGACTGGTTATGCTCAGGTCGGGTTTTTATTGATAGGTTTGAGCTATTAACTAATGGCAGAGTAGAATAGCAGATTTTGACCAAACCAAGAGGTTTTCAATTGGCCAGCAACATCGAAAATGAACACAGATTTGCTCCATTTTTTTTTTTTTTTTACATTTGAAGTGTATGAACATGAACAGCTGCGAGTTTTTGGCTCTATATTAATTTTAGCCAGAGCTGATGTTATTGGTTTTCTAGTGTGAACTGATATTTTTTCATCCCACAGACCTGCAGACTTGATGTTTTAATTTGACATTTTAGAAGCTTGATGTAATTAGTTTTAGATAAATCGGCCCCAAGTCTGTAGAGCAGCTATACTTGTTCAGTATCTGTCTAGTTTATGTTACTTGGTCATGCAATTTGAAAATGTTATCCATGTAGGCTAGTTTTCAACTTGTGTATTTACTCTGTTCTGACAGAACGGGGGGATATTGCTTTCAACAAATAGGTGTGCGAGGCCATAGATGTTAACCAATCCCGGAGGTTGGTATGGATTGCTTAATATGAGTTTCCAGCTTTGATCGGTAGTCAGTGATAACACTGGCAATGACGGTGAAGTAATATGCCGTCAATGGTGAGTTATCTGTAATTATACTTTTATAATGCTTTTACTAGGGACCCCTATGAGTAGATTTTGGGTTACTTAAAAGAAATTATGAGCCAAGGGATGCGTTATTCAGCTAAGTGTTGACTTTACACATTTACTAACGTATTGGGGTTTGCTTACAAACATGGAATATATGTTGAGTTGATGGCTCTGCATTTTAAATTCCTTATCTGTTGAATGTTTTATTAATGGAAGGTAACCACTGAGATCAACCAATGACAATACAGTTTTCTCTGGATTGGGATAGTGTAGAATGTCTTTCCCATCATTTTGGCAGGTTATGAGCCTATAGTCTTATGACAGACTCAAAGGTATACTGAGGCCAGTAGATGTGCATAACTGATTGTTTTTTATGCATCTTGAATGGCCTGAAAAAGCAACATTGTATTGTGAAAGCTCTTACCTCTGTTACTTTTATATGTTTTATTTTGATTAAAAGTCATTTGTTCCCTAGCTCAGTGTTACTGGGGGATGTTAGAAGTTTAAGTTCAGGTTACAAAGCCTCATTCCTGTTGTGTGTGTGTAATAAAGCTGCTTGAACTGAACCCACAAAAGTTAGTCTTATTCTGACCGGACATGCGAAAGAGGCCATATGTCCTAATAGTCTGAGATATTGTCTCGTTGTCATAGCAGATGTGGAGGACAGACAGCAGGTTTAGCCTCAGGCTTTCCACATTTTAGGGAGGAAGAATGCCCTCACAACATCTATCCTCGTCCTGCAGCTCAGGAAAACTTGGGCCTGGAAGGGGTTTAATTTGGACTGAGACATTAACACGGGGGGGGGGGGGAGCCTGGAGTGTAAACATGCAAAAAGTGGGTACTTGTAGAAAAAGGTCACAGTGGGAGAGATGCAGGATGGGTCTCTCCATGGGTCATCTTTCCTTGGGACTAGGAAAAAGGCTTTTCTGACAAAGGGACAGGTTATCCCATTTTAAAAAAACTCTCTCATTTTAGAGATGGTTTCAAACGTGAGGTCCTGACCAGGGGAATCTGCCTCAGCAGAGTCCTCCTCAGGGGAGGCATACCCAGGAAAGGAAGGCATCTGAGAGGCACAGAGTCCTCTGAAGAGGAATCTGAACAGTCTTCAGCTTCAAGAGGAAGAGTATCTTCAGTCTGAGGCATAAGATAACTGGAAAGGTAGCCACAGGGGAAGCAGGCATAGAAGGCCTAAGGTCCATGAAGGCATTGGCAGAGCTTTCTTTCAAAGCTTATTTAATCAGGCATGCTTTCTGAATGAGATGCATATTTTCTCTCATTTCCTTTTTAAGGAAGAGGCAGGCCTGGAGAGTGTAGGCCCTAAGGAGGGCCTGGGTTCATAGTGTTCTGAAGCAGTGGAATGGCTAGTCTGGATGTCTATTGGTAGCAGAGGTTCCCCCTCAATGTTGGTGCCAGACATCTGCAAAACCTCCACAGACTGCTTTCAGCCCTAGGTTCTGTGGGCTCCCCAAACGGTACTCGCTATACCTAACGCAGCTTGTTACGTACGTTCCACCAGGCGAACAGCCACAAGGGGAACGTGCAGCAGTAGGGTTCAGGCCTGGAAACTTTGGCTTTCTTTTTTGGTGGTTCAACGGTCTGACCCGATGGCCTTTCCATCGCCAGACCAAGAAGTTTAAGATGCTGGTTTTCTAAGTAGATGTTTATAGGGCGTGCAGACAGCTGTGGAGAGACTCTTAGGAACAAAAGCCTGACAAATCGCGCAGGTTTTGGGGTCGTGGTTGGGCCCTAAACAGGAAAGGCAGAGGTCGTGGGTGTCCTTATGTGGACTGGACGTCTGCACCTACACTTTCCTTTCCTGGATGGCATGAACCAAAGCAGACATGCCGTGACCTAAAGAGAGAAAACTGCCTCAACGGGGTGGTACTTAAATACGAAGATCCAACAGCAGAGATGGCAGGAAAGTACAGTTTTGTACCTACCATAAATGTAGATGTCCGAACTGGATGGATAGCATCTGCAGTCATAACAGCTGGGTTGTGTCGTCTCAAGCAGCAACAAATCGGCGTCGGAAGTTCAAAGTCCGGGTCGCTTCGGGCTGATTCATCCGCTTCTCATCCGACGCCATCTGGTATAAAAGGCATCAGTCGGCGCCATCTCAGTGTTTCTTCTCCCTCTGTGAATGTGCCCCCCAGATGCCAAGAAGCCCCTCCTGAAGGCTAAAAATATTTTGATAGAGTGCCAATGTTTCCAAAAGGATAGAGGTAATATATAAAAACAAATACACCATAACATATATATAAACAAAACACTATAAAGACTCCCCCATCAGGAACACCCTAGGAGTAGTTCAGGGTAAAGGGAGGTAGAGGGAAGGAGAGGGAGGGGATCTGATCATAGATAACATCCAGTGTAGGTATCTAACATACTGGTACATTCAAACTGTACTATGTCCTTCATGGATGCATCTGCGATCCTAACTGTAAGGTAGAAAGAGGTAAGGTAGATATAGATTAGGGATAAGGTAGATTATGGTGTGTTTAGGATCCCTATGCTCAAAGGATCTGGATTATAAGAATAATCATATAATGGCATTATAATGCAAATTATAATGCTCAAATAATTGTAAATACTGTCAAATGTACAGTGTCTAATAATGTCTTTGGTAGCCACTAGCTGTTGCCCTCTGTTAGAATGAGGGTGTTGGTTCTAATGGAATTGGTTGTGGAATTCTAAGGAATTGGTAGTCCAATCCTATGTTTTTGGAATTGTTGGGAGATTGTCTGTTTATTTTGGCTTTTTTTGCATAGTCTTTCCTGCTGCTTAGGCAAAAGTTGGCAGTTCTTTCTGCTTTGTCTTTCTGTCCAAGTGGTGTCGTGGCTGTGCTGTCTATGGGCTGTGGTTGTATGTGTACTTGTGGCCCTCTGTTTTGGAAGAAGGTAAAGAGTATGGTAGGTGGATTGCCTGGTTTACTCTGGTCTAAATACCACCTTAGGTATAAATGTTGTATTGATCCTCATGGATGTCTCTCTTATGGGAGACTGCGGAAGGTTGTTGCATCAGAAGGCCTGTGATGCCATTAGGCCTCCTTGTTGAGGCCATTGCCAGTAGGGAAGTTATTTTCAGTGTTGCTGGCTCTTTCCATGACAGTGGCTCAGCTTCGATAGTGTGCTGCTCAAAAACACGAGTTTAAGTCCCAAGCTGGTAATGTGTTTAAGTCCCAAGCTTGTAATGGTGGTTTCTTGGCAGGGGGTGTCCCCTCTTGATTGGACTGAGAAGATTCTGACTGAATTAGATGAAAAGCTGATGGCATATCTGTATGCTGGAGTAGGATGCTTGTGATGTGAGGTGATGAGGCAGATGGACTCCAGGAATGAATGGAGATTCTATGTAGATTCTCTGCTATGTTCCCAGCTTATCTCCCTCTGACACATTTCTCCATTTTCAGCCTTTTTCCCTTTTCACCTTTCCAGAACGTTTTCCAAGGTCTCTTTTCCTTTTTCCAGCCGAAAGTTCTTTTCTCTCTGCTGCTATTAGCATTGATTGAGCAGCTGTAAGTCAGTTGTATCTGCTTCAGTTTTTTGTGTATTTTGCTGTTTTGGATGTATGGTGCGTCAGTTGTATCCTTGGGCATTTAAGACATGCATCAGGGGGACAAGCTGTTGTGTAGGCATCAAAAGTGTTGTCTTGCTTAGTTTGGGTTACTCAATTTGGTTTTTGGATGTTTATCCTTGTGTGGATTTGTTGGGTTGTATCAGGGGAGGGAGTATCAAGGGAGGTGTAGGGAATAGAGAGCGGAGATGGCCTGTCTTTCCATGCTGAGGTGGTGATGCATCCTCATGAATGCCCTTTGGAAGAAAGGGTGATTGTGATTTTGCAGTTTGATATTGATCCTGAGGTCAGAGATTTCCTAATGGTCCTGAAACTTCTTTGTAATGGTCCTGTAGATGTGAGCATGTGATGCATCTGTTCCATCTTAGAGATGATGATGGTTGCTTTTCGCTTTCGGTGTGCAGAAGTTTCTTTTTGCTGGACTAAATATTGCTCTGGGAGTACAGTTGTAGCTGAGTGCCAGTTATAGAAGTGTCTGGATGTGTGGGTGTTGACTGCGACTGCCATGTTCCCGGTGTTGTTGGTATGTCCCTTTGAGCTGGCCTGTTTTCTGCTGTGGTCTAAGTTTGGATAGCCATTTTTTGGTGTTGTCTTAGCATTTAGGTTGATTGATTCTTAGGTAAAGTTTGAGGTTGATGTGCAGGGTGAACATCCACAATCCTTCCACAATCCTGTGAGAGCATGTCCAGATAATGATCTGGCATGACATCATCTGGAAAGTCCGTGGGTTGATGTGCCCTGGCCCTATGGAACTCTGTTTTTTGTTGCTCTGGGGAAATGGTTTTTGGGCTGTTGTCTGGTGGGGACCTTGTTCATGGTTACACTAGTAGTTTTCTTCATGTTTTGTGCTGGTGAACCGGGGGTTGCATGGCCATATTGAGGCTGTGTCTGTAACTTGGAGACATGTATTGTGCTTTTCAGCTTTGTTAGGGACAATGCAGAACAAGAGGGAGAATGCATCTGTATTTGAATTGTTAGAATTGCATTTAGGACACAATGTCCAATTCAGCTGTCCTTTATGGGATTGTTTTGTGTCACTGTGGAATCTTGGTTGTCAGCAATGTTGACCTTTTAACCAGAAATTTGTCTTGCCGTCTGGCCCTTTTGTTGTCTGTGTTCGCTTTTGTTTTCTTTGTCCCCTTTTATTGATAAATGACCTTTGCAAATCTGTTGTAACCTTGTCTGTTTTGTTTTCTGTGTAGATACAAATTGCAATCAGGATAAGTCTGGAATAATTCTGACTAGCATAAGTCTCTTTGGTAATACTAAATCTGAATTATTTAAGAATGCAAGTAATGGTAGATAAGCCAAAAAGGTTTTCTGAGGAATTGATTGCCTCCTTGCCCTGCAAGATTCTCTGAGATGTTCTCGTGCTCTTTGAATGCAGGGAATCTGTATATTGCTGCAGAGATGGACTTACAGAGAATGGGTCTCCAACTTTGTAGGGTGAGGAACTTGGAAGAGAACTGACTTTGACAGCATTCTAAAGAAGTGATGTAGGGGTCAGCATTTCTCCAACTTGGACAATGATGTATCATTATTCCTTGGTGGAAGGGAGAATTGGTTCCAGAACAACCCTTCTCTTTGTTGGTATAGCTCTTTTTAGGAATCGGTATGTTTGATGTGCTCTGCTCAGAATTTAAAGCTCTTTTTTTATTTGGATAATTCTTTGCAAATGGTCTTGTACCTTGAAGTCTGATTTGGCTACTTGGTAACCTTGATGTATAATTTTTAGAAATAAGTCTGTGGCTGTGTTTAGTAGTAGTGGCAGTGCAAATAATCTGTGCCTCTGTTGCTGTTTTGCCACCTGGCAGTGGTTGTAGGCACTTCCTCTGGTTTTACTTGGTGCCTGTGGTGCGTGGCAGTGGCTGTGTCTGTTGTCTTGTGTTTACTGGAAAGCCTCTGTTGTGGCTGTGTCAGTTCCTGAGTTTGGGCCTTGCCTCTGTCGCCTCTGTACAGTTGCCACTGATTTCCTGGTTGTTCCCTCTGAAATTCTTTATCTGCCAGAGGTGCACCAAACAAACTTGTGGGGTCCATAGGAGCTTCTACAGTTTGTTTAAACTGAACTGAGTTTCTTCATCTTTCATCTAACATGCATGCCTGCTTATCCAGGTGCCAGTCTTATTTGTCTTATCCATAGGAGCATCTAACAATTTTGTAAGGAATGTAGGCTTAACCCTTTAGCCATTACCATTTCTAATACATAACCCCTATTGTCAAGAGCTTCATCAGTTAAATTGCCTCCAGTGCATATCAGCATAAAATTTGTGGTTACTCTGGTGTTGAAAACTGGCAGTTTAGCTCTATATCAAATTTCAGTGTATACTTTTTACATTCATCATCTTATTTTAGTTTAGCTGAGGAGTATATTTTTGTCTCATTCATGACTTCAAAACTAGCAGTTTTTTGGGATATGGTTGAGAGTCTTTGTAGGGTATGTGTAAACTTTGGCCCTGTAAAGTGCCATGCTGTTGCTTCCTGAAGTGAAGAATTAGGGGGCTTTGGTGTATGAGTGACTTGCTTCCCTGACACATCATTAAAAGCCATCTACCAGGGAAAGAACAAACAGGTGGGTGATGAGTGCTGTGCACCTGTAAAATCTATCTGGGGGTCTAAGTCTGGGGGTAATGGAGAATTCTTGTTGCTGCCATTGGAATCTCATCTACCACAGAAAGAACAGGAAAGGAGAATAAGGGCCTGTGCTGTGGGAAAATGGCAGTTTCAGCTAAGTCTTTTTCAAATCTGAAAATTGCTCTTTGCTGTCAGCCTGGTCTGGAAAGCATGCAGAATTTTCTCCTCTGACTGGAATCCTTGGGGAGGGAGGTCTTGAAATGGATTCTTCAGCATCAGAATCCTCAAAATTAGAATCAAGGGCCTCTGGCTGGTCCTGAGCATTTGAGAACTAGAAGAGGGCCTGGTTGAGGGTGGTTTAGCAGGCACTGATTTGAGCACTTTGGCTGCTGCTTTAGCCCTGGCGGCCTTAATGGACATGGCTGGCTGAGGCCCTAGCAGCACCACGCTGGGTAGAGACATCCAGGGGAATGGTCTCTGATACGTCAGTGGGTGTTTCAAGGGCGGCCGCAGAATTAATTGTAGCAGGGGCAGGGGGATAGAGATAGATTAGATAGATTCGCTGTACGGTTTCCAGTTTTCGGTTTCGCTTTCCTTGACACGAGGTTTGCTTTGGTTTGCTTAAAGCAGCCCGCCGCTGACCGCGAAAGTGTCGGTTTTTCGGCTTTTTTGGCAGAAAGTGTAGTCGGCGACGCATTGTAACAAATATTGTAAGCAAACAGTTCTGCAAAAACCGTTGCCCGGTTTCGTCACGGTCAAAGCCGCTCGGGGTTGAAGGAAGGCGACAGGCCTAACAGGCTGCTACGTCTTTCGTCGTGGGCTAAAACAAGGCAGACAGTAAAGTTTTACAGGTTAACAATTATTAACTTTCCCTCATCGTGTTAAACAATTGAGTTTTCAGAGTACTTAGAGGGCAAGAAAGAGTCCCCATTGGTGAAAAGCTTTAGAGGAAGTCTTCAAGGCGGACGAACAAAAATCTTGAACCGCGACCGAAGACTACTTAACAGCTTTTCGACTGATGCGCTGAAAAGAAAGAAAGAAAGCGTCGGATGAAGAAGCGATGGCATGGAGCGTCGGATGATTTGGAATGAGGCCGGATATTGTGCCGGCCGGACCCGAAGCCGGAATCCGGGGCGACTGCAGATGCATCCCGAGAAGAGGACATCAGCTGACATTCGACTGACAGCAGAGAAGTTTTGATGAAAAGTATGTGCAGACGTCACTTTTATGGTCCACGCACCTTACAGCCGTCAGACATCCCACGTACCCTGCAGTGACTAAAGCTTTTGTATATTGGCCAGATGTTCAGGTAGCTAAGCAGAGGATAACCCAAAGGTTGTGAATACTGCAACATGGGAATAGGACATAAGGGTTTTTGACACACAGCAAGAGGACTGGGCACAGATGCTGACATTACAAGAGATGAACCTAAACAAGGAAGAGCATAAAAAAGGTTGAGGAGAGTACAATGCAAAGGCAAACACCATATGGGGGAATGAAAAATCAAACAGGAGTAGTTTAGTTGAAGACCTGTCCTATACAAAACAGAATACAAGGGAAGATATGTGGGAATAAAGGGTACAATAGAAGGAATAAAATCATCAATAACAGTATTCCACCCAAAGCTCTGATAACAGAGAACTACTTGTGGGGAGATGGTGACATTTCAAGAAAAAAACGAACACAGGATGCCAAGGCTAGGGAGATTTCCAAAGAAGTATTTGGAAAAAATAAGATGGACAGACAACAGAGAAATGGGAAGGGAAAAAATTATTTGGAGTAATTTTTCAAGACAAAAGATGGACAAGGACGGGCAAATGCTACATTACAAAGGAAGATGCTTCATGGATCAAAGAGGTGAAGACAGAATCAATCACATTCTGAAACCATGCAATGACTGGGTTGAAGAGAGGGGACAGAGGAGGAAACAAGATTACAAAGGCAAAGGAGGATGCCAAAAGAGGATGAACAAGATAGTAAGGTTAATAAAGTACAGTTTTGTACCTACCATAAATGTAGATGTCCGATAGACATGCAACTGCAAGTCATAACATGTGGGTTGTCCTGCCTCAGGCAGCCCTCGGTCGGCCGGATTCCAAAGTCTGGGTCTGACGTCGGCTGATGTCGCATTTCTCTCTGACGTCAGAGCGGCTGGAGTATATAAGCATCAGCCGACGCCATTTTCTTCAGTGTTTCTTGCCCCAGATGCCAGGTGCCCTCCAAGGAAGGCTGTAATCAAATTGGAAGACAAAAACAGGATTCCAAACAAACAAATGAGCAATAAAACAAATACACCATAACAGATATCCCCAGCTAAGAGAAACAGGGATAGGAGTGGACCCTAGGCATAGAGGGGTATGGAGGGTGGGAAAATCCGACTGCAGTTGCATGTCTATCGGACATCTACATTTATGGTAGGTACAACTGTACTATGTCCTTCAAGAATGCAACTGCAGTCATAACATGTGGGTAGAATACCATAGCTTAGCTGGGGGAGGAATGCTCTAGGAAAAGATGGTGTGGCAATCAAACCCTGCAGGACTGCCGAAGCAAAGCCTGCTCTGGATCTGGAATATAGAGGGAGATTGTAGTGTTTGGAGAATGTATGCACGGAGCTCCATGTAGCAGCTTCTAGAATGTCCTTAGTAGGCACCCCTCTTAAGAATGCTGTAGAGGTGGCTGTAGCTCTGGTGGAATGTGGTCTGACATTGTCTGGAACAGTCTTTCCATGAAAGGAATAACAGAATCTGCTGCAATGTCCAATCCATTTTGAAATAGTTTGTTTTGAAATTGCTTTTCCTTGGACTGCAGGGGCGTAAGCTACAAAAAGTTGTTCAGACTTCCTACTGGCCTTGGTTCTGTCCAGGTAGTAACAAAGTTGTCTGTGAATGTCCAAGGTATGCAACAGTCTTTCCCCCTTGTTCTCAGGATTGGGGAAGAAAGCAGGCAGATGAATTGCTTGATTTAAAGAAACCCTAGATACCACCTTTGGCATGAAAGTAGGGTTGGTCCTTAATGAAACTCTCTCTCTGTGAAAAATAATAAAGGGTGGTATTGCCATTAGGGCCTGTAGCTCCGAAACCCTTCTTGCTGATGTAATTGCCAACAGGAAAGCTGTCTTCCAAGAGAGAAATTGCAAGTCAACTGAAGATGCTGGCTCAAATGGAGGTAGAGTCAGTTTTTCTAGGACAAAACTTAGGTCCCAGGCTGGCACTGGGGCCATTCTTGGTGGCTTAATATTCTTGATTCCCCTGAGGAATTGCCTTAGTAAAGGGTGTGAAAAAACAGGAGGATCAGTGTTGTATCTAGCTGAAATAGCAGATGCATGTATCTTGATGGAAGAATATGAGAGGCCGTTCTTTAACATATCTGCCAAATATTCCAAGATGAGTGGGATGTTCAACAATGATGCATCATGTCCCTTGATGGTATTCCAATTGCTGAATCTTTTCCATTTTGCTAAGTAAACCTTTCTGGTGGAGGGTCTTCGAGCCTCTGTTAGTATCCGCTGAACTTCCTTGGAGAGAGATAGACTGAAGTTATTTAAGGGATCTCCCAGGCTGTTAGCTGCAGTGTCTGTAGATTTGGATGCACTGTTTCGAAGTTGTGTTGAGTCAGAAGTAGAGGCCATTGGGGAAGGGCCCACCTCCTGGTGTGACATATGCTCCGTAGTAGTGGGTACCAGTGTTGTCTTGGCCAGTCCGGAGCTATTATGATTCCCTTGGGGGTCTCTGCTTTGATCTTTAGTAATACTGAGGTCATCAGTGGCAGAGGTGGGAATGCATAGATTGTTAGTGAGTTCCAGTTGAATGAGAGGGCATCTATTTTCCAAGCTTTTGGATGGTATGTCCTTGTGCAGAATTTTGGTAGAAGATGGTTGAGATGAGAGGCAAATAGGTCCACTTCTGGCTTGCCCCATGTCTAAGTGAGTTGTCTGAAGGCCTTCGGATGTAACCTCCACTCGTGTGGATCTGTGAAATTCCTGCTTAGGCTGTCCGCCAATACATTGTCTTTTCCTGGGACAAACAGGGATTGTAAATGGATGTTTAGACTCAGTGCTTTCTCCCAAAGATGCATTGTCAGTCTGCAAAGGGGGTAAGAGTGGGTGCCCCCTTGCTTGTTTATGTACCA
The DNA here is from genome assembly GCF_019279795.1 of Protopterus annectens. Classification (NCBI taxonomy): domain Eukaryota; kingdom Metazoa; phylum Chordata; order Ceratodontiformes; family Protopteridae; genus Protopterus; species Protopterus annectens. Next base: position 1,764,142,425 of record NC_056733.1, read on the forward strand.
CATCACAGTGGTGTTGTCTGTCCGTATCAGTAAATGGCCTTGCTGGAGTTGGTGTTGAAAAGCCTCGATGGCATGCATTACTGCCAGCATTTCCTTTTGGCTTATATGCAGATGTGTTTCCTTTGGAGACCATTGTCCTTGTATACACCTGCCTTCCATGTGCGCCCCCCATCCAAGGTCTGAGGCATCTGTGGTCATGGTCTGTGTTATCTGTGTTTTTTTGAATGACATACCTGTGTTTGCCTGGCTCACAGAGGCCCACCATAGAAATTCCTTTTGTAGGCATGGAATGAGCAGAATGATAGTCTCCAAGTTGTTGCTGTGTTGAGACCGAATGCTTTTTCGGTACCATTGAAGCTTTCTCATGTGTAGTCTTGCTAATGGAACCAGGAGAATGCAGGATGCCATGTAACCCAGGGCCTGTAGGAATCTCCTTGCAGTCATCTGGGTGAGTTTTGCTAAACCTTTGAAGTAATGAGTTAACTTCTCTTGTTTGTCTTCTGTCAGGTAAGCCATCTGGGAGGCTGTGTCTAGTTTGGCTCCTAAGAAGATTATTTGCTGGGATGGCTGCAGTCTTGACTTTTGGAAGTTGACTGTGTATCCCAGAGCTTGAAGTAATCGTATGACATAATCCAGGTTTTTTGTCAACATCAATTTGTCGTCCGCTTGTATGAGGCAGTCATCCAGGTACGGGTAAATTTGTATCCCCTGGAGCCTGCAATGAGCAATTACTGAAGCCAGGCATTTTGTGAATACTCTGGGCGCAGTAGATAAGCCAAATGGCAATGCTGAGAATTGATAATGCTCTGGCCCTGCAAGAAATCTGAGGTATCTTCTGCAGCTGTGTCCGATAGGGACATGCAGGTATGCCTCCTTGAGGTCCAGAGTAATCAGCCAAGACCCCTTGCCCAGCATGGGAAGGAGTTGCTGTAGAGTCAGCATTTTGAACTTTGGTACTATGAGAAAGGTGTTTAATGCGGACAAGTCCAGTACTGGTCTCCATTGAGATTCTTTTCTTGGAACCAGGAACAGTCTTGAGTAAAACCCCTGGTGTTGTTCTTGTTGTGGAACTCTTTCTATTGCTTTCATCCGAGTCAGCAGAGTGATTTGCTTGATAGCCTCTGCTCTCTGGTTTTGTGGTAGGTTTGGCATGCCTTGTTTTCTTGGTAAGGTATGAAAATGAAACCTGTACCCTCGGTCTATAATGTCCAAAATCCATTTGTCCTTTGTCAGTCTGTGCCAGTTTTCTGCAAACAGAGATAATTTCCCGCCCAAGGGAGCTTCTATTTGTTCCCTGGTAGGCGGTACTAGAGGAAAGTCATTGAGATTGTGGTTGTGGGGCAGGGGAAACCCCTGCATCACTTCTTTGGTTTCCTGGCTGCCATTGTCGTCCCCTGTAAGGGCCTCTGTATTGGCCTCTTCCTCGGCCACGTCTGTTCTTACCCCTTTGAAACTTTTCTGTATTAGGAAAGGACCAGTTTTTTGAAGGCCAATTCCTACTGAATCTGGAGGGTTGAACTTGGAGGAAATCTTTCACCGTCTGAACCGATTTTGCTTTTTCTTCGATGGTCTTTAACACATCCTTAGCATTTGCACAAAAAAGCTTGTTCTTTTCCAAAGGTGCATCCAGAAGTTTTGCTTTTACATGATCTGGTAGAGGTTGATCCTTTAACCAAGCATGTCTTCGAATGACTGCCCCTGTCATAGCTGCCCTACATGAAGCTTCCAGTGCATCATACCCACACTGCAGGAAGTGGTTGCTTACTTGCTGAGTGTTATGTACAGCTTCCTGCAAAGTCTTCCTGTCCAAAGGATCAGGAGTGGCTAGAGTTTTTTGTAAATCTTCTAAAAGGTAATCCTGATATTGTAACATATGAAAAAGGCAATTTAAAGCTCTCATAGATAAGGTAGTGGATGTGTAAACTTTTTTACCCCATCTCTCTAAAGACCTGGCCTCCCTGTTGGAGGGCAAAGGATTTTTAGAGGTGGAGGCTGAAACTCCTTTAGGCCCCTGTGAAATAGTTTCCAAATCAGCAGAATGGGCCCTGAATAAATGGGAATGAGTTTCTGGGACCCTGTAATACCTGTCAGGCTTGGCTGGAGCAGGAGGAAGAGAATCAGGGGTAGCACTAGAGTCCGAATATAGATCATCCATAACATCAAGTACAGGAGGAATAGCTAAGGGCCTGTGCTGGGGCTTCTTAAGGAAAGTCCTCAGGCGTTTCCTAGAATCAGAATATTCCTGACCCTGCCACTTGAAATGTTCCCTCATGGTGTGCAGAACTTCCCCAAAAGAAATATCCTCAGGAGGGGAGGCCGAGGGAATAGAATCTTCTTCATCCGAGTCCTCATAGGTCTGGAAGAGCTCTTCCTGGCTATCAGAGTGGACAGAGCCCTCAGAGTCTTCATCTGAAGGAATAGGTTCAGACGGTTCAACCCTGGGCCTTTTATCAGGAGGCTGGGATCCTCTCTCAGGATGGGCCTGTGAACCTCGAATCATGGAAATTAAATCAGCAGCCATGGACATAATTTGTGTCTCTGGAGTAGGCTGAGGTAAGGATTTAGAAGTAATATGCTTTGTCTTGCTGGCTGCCTTAGCCCTAGTGTAGGCCTTAATAGACATGGCCATAGGAGGCCTGGCAGCTCCACGTGTAGGAGTGACCTTGTCTACAGCAATGGTCTCAGGCATTTCCTCGGTTTCGGTATCCGGAGGAAAATCGATAACTGGCGGAGTGATGTCCGGAATCGGAGTAGTCGGTAATGCGGTGTCTTCGGTTCGGAGCGGTGGAGACAGTCTCGGAGGGAACCGGAGCACTCGCACTGGGTTTTGGTGTGGAGTCGGTGGTAGACGCGGGCCGAGGATGTCGGTCCCGGTCTTTTCGCTTTTTGGGAGTTTGCGATGTCGGAAGATCCGACAGCATGTTGTAAGCAAATTTATCGGCAAAAAAGTCTTCAGCGAACTCCGCCCGGTGCCTGAGTGCGCTTGTTGAAGCGAGCACAGGCTACACAGGCCGAGACGTCGTGGTCTGGGCCCAGGCAAGGAAGACAGTAAGAGTGGAAATCCTTATGAGGTATTTGTTTACCACAAGAAAGACAATTGTTAACTTTTTCAGTTATTTCTGACATCAGCTGAGGCCAGAAAAGGTCCCCAACGGGGTACTTAGCTTTTTTGATGACTTCAGTATCGAAGAATACAGGAGCTGACCGACCGGCACTTGCGAACTGCTTCTGCTTCGGGCACTGCGCGGCAAGAAAGACTGAAGAAAATGGCGTCGGCTGATGCTTATATACTCCAGCCGCTCTGACGTCGGAGAGAAATGTGACATCAGCCGATGTCGGACCCAGACTTTGGAATCCGGCCGACCGAGGGCTGCCTGAGGCAGGACAACCCACATGTTATGACTGCAGTTGCATTCTTGAAGGACATCAGCACTGGAGGAATTAAGGCAAGAAGCAGGGTTAGGCTTGGGATAAAAGCTAAGGAAGAAATTAAATACAGAGATGGCAAGCAGAGGAAAAAAGGATGAATAAAACAGGAACTTAAATATAAAGGGTAAGAAGACAAGGTAACCAGAGTAGGAAGAAAAGGACAAAAAGAGAACTACAAGAATGGGAAGAAAGGATTTGGAATACAACAGCAGCAGTGGAAAAGGCAAAGTCATTAGCAGTGAAAACACAACATGAAGTAACGAGAGGGTTACACAGATGGAACTGGACAGGAAAAGAGCTAAAGTACATTTTTCTGTTAAATAGTATTAACAGGAGCTAAATAAAAAGATAAAATAACAAACATGAGAAAAAAGAGGACTAGAATTTGAATGGCCTTCAATGTTACAGTTAGTGGAGCAACAAATAAAGATACTACTAAAAAAATCCATAAGTGCCAAAGGCGTGGGGGCAAGGTGATTACAGGAAAAAGTACAGTTGTGTACACTTACCATAAATGTAAATGTTAAAGTGTATTCACTGCTGCAGTCATCACACTTGTGTTATCTGCCTGCAAGTTGCCCCCAGCCGGCCCGAATACCAGAGTCTAGGGATTTTCTGCATCGGATGCTGTCGCCTCTTACATGACGCCAGGTTGTCAGGGGTATAAAACATGCAGCAGACGCCATTACATCAGTTTTTCTTGCCCTAGCTATGAGGCAACCCCAAAATAGGAAGCTATTACATGGTGTGGAACACCTCCAGTAAAAAGTAAATACTCCTGCCATAAAAGATGGCCATAAAGAGGATAGGAAAAAAGGACAGAGAAAGCCAAGGGGCTAGAGGGAGGGAGGGAAACCAGGACTGCAACAGTGAATACACTCGAACATCTACATTTATGGTAAGTGTACACAACTATACTGTCTTCTTCGTGTTTCACTGCTGCAGTCATCACACTTGGATTGATTCCCAAAGCTCCAACGCTGAGGAAGGGTGGAGGCAGTCAAGAAGTGTTGGGGCTGGCTAGCAGGCCTTGTAAGACTGCTGTAGCAAATCCAGCTCTGGATTTAGAAAAAAATAGTAGTAATGCTTGGTGAAGGTGTGTACAGAACTCCAGGTTGCAGCTTCCAGGATGTCCCTGGTGGGTTCCCCCCTGAGAAATGCTGTAGAGGTTGAAGTAGCTTGAGTGGAATGACTTCCGATCCCCAGAGGGGTAAGTTTTCCATGGTGCTTGTAGCAGAAATGGATGAAGTGCGCTATCCATTTGGAAATGGTTTGCTTCGAAATAGCCTTGCCCTCTGCCCCTGTAGCAAAGCTGACTAGTAGCTGGTCAGATTTTCTGAAAGGTTTAGTCCTGTCAAGGTAGAACTTGAGCTGTCTGTGCACGTCTAAAGAGTGCAGGATCCTTTCCCCTCTATTCTGAGGATTAGGGAAAAAGGCTGGCAAATGAATGGATTGGTTTAAAGCCACACTGGATACCACCTTGGACATAAGAAGGGTTAGTCCTGAGGGAAACCCTGGCAGCATGGAAAATAAAGGGGTCCACAACCATTAGTGCCTGTAACTCAGACACTCTTCTTGCTGAAGTAATAGCTAAAAGTAAGGCTGTTTTCCAAGAGAGGAATTTTAACTCTGCTGAAGCAGCAGGTTCAAAAGAGGGAAGTGTGAGCTTTTCCAGTACAAAGTTAAGGTCCCAGGTCAGGGTGGGAGCTCTCCTAGGGGGCCTTAAATTCTTAGGCTCCCCTCAGGAACTGCTTGACGAGAGGGTGAGATAAAAAGAGAGGAGGCTCAGTATTACAATCAGCTGAGATGGGAGAGACATGAATCTTAATGGATGAAGATAGGCCTCTGTGGAGCAGCTCTGCTAGGTAATCAAGGATTTGAGGTAAGCTGGGCACAGCTGTGTCCTTTCCTTGAGACTGACAAAGACCAATCTCTTTTCCACTTTTCAGCATAGGATTTCCTAGGCCTTATGGCCTCAAGGATAATGTCCAGCACTTGTTTGCTGAGGGTTGCTGGTGGTGTATTCAAGGGATAAGCCAGGCTGCAAGGTTTAGGGTTTGCAGCTATGGATGCAAAATCTGTCCCGCCTGCTGAGACAGCAGGGAAGGTGTCTGATGTAGGTGCCAGGGTGGCACTGCTGTCAGACTGCATAGGAGTGGGTACCAGTGCTGGCATGGCCAGTCTGATGCAATAAGGATTGTCCTTGACCTTTTCTGTTTGATCTTGAGTAGTACTTTTGAAAGGAGGGGTAGAGAAGGAAAAGCATAAATTGAGAGGTTTTTCCATGTAGGATAGGGTGTCCACCCTCCAGGCTCTGCTGTGAGGGTTCCTGGTGCAATATTTGTTCAATTGGTTGTTTTGGGGGGAGGCAAAAAGGTCCACCTCCGGTGTTCCCCACCTCTAGGTTAGAAGTTTGAATGAGTTGGGTTCCAGTTTCCACTTGTGAAGGTCCATTAGATTTCTGCTCAAGTCATCTGCCAGTGAATTTGGCTTGCCTGGCAGGAATTGAGCTTGTAGGTGTACTTGGAAGTTCAAGGCTATGTTCCACAAAGCCATGGCTAACCTGCAGAGTGGATAAGAATGAATCCTGCCCTGCTTGTTTATGTACCACATAACTGTGGTGTTGTCTGTCTATCAGATGTCATCATGGAAGGATATGGTATTTTAAGACTGTCAGAGCATTCCTTACAGCTAGCATCTCTTTTCGACAGATATGCAGGGGAATTTGTTCTGGGCTCCATTTGCCTTGAATGCATTTGTCTGCCATGTGAGCCCCCCATGCACAGTCTGATGAGTCTGTTGTCAGGGTTTGGGCTGCGAGGGGTTGAGTGAAAGAAAGTCCCTTGTGGTTGCATGCTTCTGCCCACCAAAGGAACTCTGCCCTTAGACAAGGTATAAAAGGAATCGCTGTTTCCAGGTCCAAAGAATGTTGACACCAGAGACTTAAGCACCACTGAAGATTCCTCATATGCAGTCTTGCATATGGAATTAACAGAATGCATGAGGCCATGAACCCTAGGACTTGCAGTATTTTCCTTGCAGATACCTGGGTTTTGTTGGCCATTAGTTTGAAATAATTTGTCAGATGGACCTGCTTTTCTGGAGTGAGGAATGCCATCTGGGAAGTTGCGTTCAAGCGTGCTCCCAGGAATACAATTTGTTGGTTGGGCACCAGTTGTGATTTCTTTTTTGTTGATGGTGTACCCCAGTGAAGTTAAAAGTTTTTTTTACAAATGCCAGGTGCTTAAGTAGCAATTCCTGACTGCCTGAATCAGGCGATCGTCCAAGTATGGGTAGATTTGAATATTTCTCTGCCTGCAGTATGCAATGGCTGGAGCCAAGCATTTTGTGAATACTCTGGGAGCAGTAGAAAAGCCAAAGGGAACTGCAGAGAACTAATAGTGCATAGAGCCTGCCCTGAAACGTAAATATTTCCTGCAAGACTCCCTTATGGGGATGTGCAGATAAGCTTCTTTTAAGTCTGGGCTGACTAACCAGGCATCCTTCGCTAGCATAGGAAGAAGCTGCTGCAATGTAAGCATTTTGGGGCCACCAGAAAGGTGTTTAGAATTGATAGATACAGAATAGGGCGTCAAGACCTCTCTTTTCTGGGCACCAGTAACAGTCAGGAGTAGAAACCTTGTCCCCTTTGTTCTACTGGAACAGACTGAATAGCCCTGACATGGAGAAGGGAAAGTACTTGGTTTTGAGCCTCTGCCCAATGGTTTGGAGGAAGGTCTGGCAACTTGCTTGGTGATGGCAGTGAGTGGAAGTAGGAATCTGTATCCCTGTGATCCTCACTAATGGACATCCAGTTTATTGTACACAGGGAGAGTTTTCCTCATAGTGGCGCAAGTACTTGGGCATGGCTGGGAAGGATAATTGGAAAGTCATTGTGAACTTTTTCCATAAGGGGGTGGCTTACCACTCCCTGGTTTCAAGGTGGAAACACACAATTGTTTACATCTCTGCATACCCTGAAACTGTAGTCTTGGTGGTCTGCTCCCCCTGGGTTTGGACTGAGAGGGACTGGAAAGGACCAGTTTTTTGTAGACCAATGCCTACTGAATCTAGGTGGCTGTACCTGTAAGAAATCTTTGATTGTTTGCATAGATTTAGCTTTTTCTTCCATCTTTTTAAGTACTTCTTATGCTTTTGTGCCAAACAAACGCTCCTGATTTAATGGAGCATCTAGTAATTTTGCTTTGACACGGTCAGGCAAGACTTGTTCTTTTAGCCAAGCATGCCTTCTCAGTAGACCCAGTGACTGCAGCTCTACAAGATGCTTCTAAGGCATCAAACCCACATTGCAAAGCATGTTTACTAACTTGGTTTGCAGAATGCATTAACTCTTGTAAATCTTTATTTTCTGCACAATCTGGAAGCAAAACCATTTTTGTTTAATTAGTTCCATAATATGTTGCTGGTACTTCAACATGTGAAACTGGCAATTCAAAGCCCTGATGGCAAGAGTTGCAGAGGTATATACCTTCTTACCCCATCTGTCTAAAGCTCTAGAATCCCTGTCTGAAGGGGTAGGGCTTTTGGCTTTAGAAGCCTTAATCCCTTTAGGTCCCTGGGAAATAGTTTCTGGATCCACAGTAGGATTCTTAGAGAAATTGATGAGAATCAGGTACTCTGCAGTACCTGTCAGGTTTTCTAGGAGCTGGTGGTAAGGTGTCAGGAGTAAGACAGTCTACAATATCCAAGACAGGGGGATATAGCTAGAGGCCTGTGCTGAGGAAATTTAAAAATTCCCCGAGTCTCTCTTTGGACTGAGGATAGTTCTGGCATTCCCAGTGGAAATGCTCTCGTAAGGTATGCAAGGTTTCATCAAAACAGAAATCCTCTGGAGGGGAGGCAGAGGGAAAGGATTCCTTTTGCATCTGAATCCTCATAGGTAGAGAAGGGAATGTCTTTGTAATCAGAAGGGTCAAAGTCATCAGACTCCTGGGTCTGTAGAATCTGAAGGAAATTCAATTCTATGTCTTTTGGCAGGGGAAGGCTGGCTTCCCCTAATTAGAGTAATAAGGTAGTCAGCCATTCTAAGCATTTGTTTGTGACATGGGAGGATGAGCATGCGCTTTGGACGTTGGTTTTCTAGGTACAGTGCGAACACTGGGCCTGAGAAAAGTACAGTTTTGTACCTACCATAAATGTAGATGTTCGAAGATCCACATTGCTGCAGTCCTTACATATGGGTAGTCCGCTGTCCTCGGTCGGCCCGAATACCAAAGTATTAGGCTGACGTCGGTCAAGGCGCTTAAAACTGACATCAGGACGTCAGGGTACAAAAGCGCATGACCGACGTCATTTCCTCAGTCTTTTCTTGCCCCAGATGTCAGAAGGCCCTAACAAGAAAGGCCACAGCCAAAAACCAGCAAAAACTAACCAACCACCCGTGCACTAACCATATTTACAATATGTACAACACAAACCACACCACCACCTTCAACAACAGAGGGGAGGGAGGGAGGGTAAATTGGACTGCAGCAATGTGGATCTTCGAACATCTACATTTATGGTAGGTACAAAACTGTACTATGTTCTTCATCTCACATTGCTGCAGTCCTTACATATGGGTAGAATCCCAAAGCAGAGGTAAGGGAGGATGGCAAAACTATAAAGCATTAGGAGCTGCCAAAATGCCCTGTAAAATTGCAGTGGCAAATCCAGCCCTAGATTTAGAGTAAAGTGGAAGGTGGTAATGCTTAGAAAAGGTATGCACTGAACTCCAAGTAGCTGCTTCCAAAATATCTTTAGTAGCCACCCCCCTTAAAAAAGCTGTAGAAGTGGCAGTAGCCCTAGTGGAATGAGGCCTAATCCCAGCTGGAATCTCCTTACCATGATGGGAATAACAGAAAGCAATACAAAAACCAATCCACTTAGAAATAGTTTGTTTTGAAACAGGTTTGCCCTGAGAACCCAAAGCAAAAGAAACAAACTGCTGAGACTGCCTGAACCCTTTAGTTCTGCTCAAATAATAACGCAACTGTCTGTGTATATCCAAAGTGTGCAAAATCCTTTCCCCTTTATTTTGGGGGTTTGCATAAAAAGTAGGCAAATGAATAGTTTGGTTTAAAGCCACACTAGAAACCACTTTAGGCATAAAAGAAGGGTTAGTACGCAAAGACACCCTATCCTTGTGGAAAATTAAGAAAGGCTCAACTGCCATAAGGGCCTGTAATTCAGAAACCCTTCTCGCAGAGGTAATGGCCAACAAAAAAGCAGTCTTCCATGATAAATATTTCAACTCTGCGATGCTGCAGGCTCAAAAGGTTGTAGAGTGAGTTTCTCCAACACAAAATTGAGATCCCAAGCAGGAGTAGGAGCTCTCGTGGGGTCTTATATTCTTTGCCCCTCTAAGGAATTGCTTAAACAAAGGCTGAGAAAATAATGGTGGGTCACAGTCATAGTGAGCAGAAATTGCTGCAGCATGAACCTTTATAGAGGAGAATGACAAACCTTTGTCCAATAACTCAGTAAGGTATTGAAGCGCAACACTTAAATTAGGTTTAGAAACATCAAAGTCCTTTGCTGTACTCCAAAATAAAAATCTCCTCCATTTATCTGCGTAAACTTTCCTTGTACTAGGCCTTCTGGCCTCCAAAATAACATTCAAAACTTGTTGTGGAAGCAGAGACCCTCCAGGGTTTAAAACAGAATATGCCAGGCTGTCAGATGTAGAGAATGAAGTTTGACATTGAGTAAATGACTGTTCTCCTGAGACAGCAGGTGAAGAATCGAAGGCAAAGGCCATGGAGGCTCCTGTACCAGACTTCTCAGTAATGGGTACCAGTGCTGTCGAGGCCAATCTGGAGCTATTAAAATCATGTTTGGCTTGTCCTGTCTGACCTTCAGCAGTACCTTTGGGAGGAGAGGCAGAGGTGGAAAGGCATACACGTGAAGATTGCTCCAATTGAATGAGAGAGCATCCACTTTCCAAGCTGTGGGATGAAACCTTTTTGTGCAAAACTTTGGCAGCTGGTAATTTACTGGAGAAGCGAACAGATCTATGTCTGGAGTTCCCCATAACACTGTCAATCTCTGAAATACATGAGGATCCAATTTCCACTCGTGGGGATCCATAATTTGTCTGCTCAACACATCTGCTAAGGAGTTCTGTGCTCCTGGCAGAAACCTTGCCTGAAGATTTAGCTGTAAACTGAGAGCAGTCTCCCACAAAATCATTGCTTGTCTGCATAGAGGATAAGAATGCGTTCGCCCTTGCTTGTTGATGTACCACATGACAGTTGTGTTGTCTGTCTGAATCAACACCTGCCCTGGAAGAAGTAAATCCTTGAAAGCTATCAATGCAAATTGGACTGCTAACATCTCCTTCAAGTTGATATGTAGATGTTGAAGTCTGGCAGGCCACGTGTCTTGTACCCATTTTCCATTTAGATGAGCTCCCCAAGCTTTGTCTGAGGCATCTGTCGTTAAAATCTGACTCGCCTCTGGCCGGGTCACAGAGAGTCCCTTGTTTAGGTGACATTCCTGAGCCCACCACAAAAATTCCTTTTGAATGCAAGGTATTATCTGAATGACAGTGTCTAAATCTTGGCAGTGCTGTGTCCATACATTCTTGAGATACCACTGTAGCTTCCTCATATGCAGTTTGGCATTGGGAAGTACCAGAATACAAGATGCCATGAACCCCAAGGCTTGAAGGACTGTCCTTGCAGTCAGCCTGGACTGACGAGACAATTGGTGGAAGTAAAGAGAAAGATTCTTTTGTTTGTCCGGGGTCAAAAGGCCATCTGGGATGCTGTATTCAGTCTCACACCCAGAAAGCACATGTCCTGAGAGGGTACTAGACTGGACTTTATTTCGTTCACAGAATACCCCAGGCATCTTAACACTGCCATCACATACTGTAAATGATGAAGAAGTTCGTCCTTTTCTTGAGCCAGAATCAGGCAATCGTCCAAATAAGGATAGATTTGTATTCCTCTTAGCCTGAAGAAAGCTACCACTGGAGCCAGAACCTTCGTGAACACTCTGGGCGCAGCAGATAAGCCAAAGGGCAATGCAGAGAACTGATAATGTGAAGTCCCAGCCCGAAAACGCAGATACTTCCTGCAACTGGGCCTGATAGGAATATGAAGGTAAGCTTCCTTGAGATCCAGAGTCACCATCCAGTGATCTTTGCCCAGCAGAGGCAAAAGCTGTTGTAACGTCAACATTTTGAACTTGGGAATGTCCAGATATGTGTTGAGGATAGATAAATCCAAAATTGGTCTCCACGTGTTTCCTTTCTTTGGTACTAGAAACAGGCGAGAATAAAATTCTAGGCCCACTTCTGGCAGAGGGACCGGTTGTATGGCCCCTATTTGAAGTAGTAGAGAAATTTGTTTGTGAGCCTCTAGTCTTTGCTGAGGAGGAACGTCCGGCATGCCTTTGAAAGGAGGCAAGGTATGGAAATAAAACTTGTAACCCTGGTGTATGATATCCAATACCCATTTGTCTTGGGTAATCAACATCCAATTTTCCTTGAAGAGTGCTAACCTTCCTCCCAAAGGTGCTGCCAGGCAAGAAGGACCTGGCAGCTGAAAAAGTAGGTCATTAGGCCTGTTTACGAAAGGACTGGCCCCTGCCCTCACCCGAAGATTGTGCAGGTGAACTCCCTGTTCTAGGTCTGAAAGAACTCTGAGCTCTGCCCCTACCACGTCTAGATCTACCCCTAGACTGAGAATCATGAGAAGGATACGTCCACCCCTTAGCAGGCCAATTCCTACTAAACTTCGGAGGCTGAACTTGCAAAAAATCTTTAACAGCCTGCATAGACTTAGCCTTGTCTTCCATTTTCTTCAAGACTGACTCCACAGGTGAACCAAACAACACATCAGACTGCAAAGGAGCATCCAAAATCCTTGTCTTAACATGGTCAGATAAATTCTGATCCTTCAGCCAGGCGTGCCTGCGAAGAACTGAGCCAGTGGCAGCCACCCTAGACGAGGCCTGCACAGCATCAAAACCACACTGTAATGAATGCTTACCCACCTGTTCAGAGACATGCACCAAATCTTGTAATTCTTTACACTCAATACCTTCCGCAAGAGCATCCACCTTAGACTTCAATTGAGAAAGAAGAAAGTTTTGATATTTCAACATATGTAACTGGCAATTCAAAGCCCTCATAGCTAAGGTAGAAGATGTATAGACCTTCTTTCCCCATCTATCCAAAGCGCTGGCTTCTTTATCTAGAGGAACCGGATTTTTTACAACAGAGGCCTTGACACCCTTAGGTCCCTGACTAATAGTTTCTGGGTCCGCCCTTGGACTCTTATAAAGATATTTATGAGCCTCAGGCACCCTGTAATACCTATCCGGTTTAACAGGAGCAGGAGGCAAAGAATCAGGATTAAGTGAAGCCTCTGCAAACACATCTTCCACAACATCCAGAACAGGGGGTATAGCCAAGGACCTATGCTGGGGTAACAGCAAAAATTCCCTAAGCCTTTTCCGAGAATCAGAGAAGTCCTGACCTTCCCACTTAAAATGTTCCCTCATAGAATGAAGTGTCTCTGAAAAAGAAAAATCCTCTGGAGGAGAAGCAGCAGGAGTGGAATCATCTGCATCAGAATCAGAATAAGGAGAGTACTCCTGCAAGTCTTCAGCTGAAGACTCTGAAACATCCGAAGCCTGCTCAAAACTTCCCAACTCTGGCTCCACCCTAGGCCTCTTATCAGGAGGGGGCAAAGAACCTCTAATCAGAGTAATCAAATCTTCTGCCATTTTAAGCATGTGCTTCTTAGGCACAGACCCTGCTGAACTAGGAGTGACACCAACAGAAGCTAAAACTGGCCTGCCTCTGGGAGAAGCCTTGGAAACAGAAGGAGAAGGCCTAACCACCCTAGGAAGGGAGGGGAGTACAGTAACTTGAGAAGCCCCTTCAGCCTGACCTGCCTCCTGAGAGACCACCTCCTGCAAAATTAAAGTCTCCCCCTGAGACTCCAGAGAGGTCTCCGTCGGAACCACCGGTTCCACTGAAGCCTCTAAAGAACCGGCGTCCAGTACGGACGACTCATCTTGCCTGGGTTTAACTGCTTTGTCTTTGCGCTTCTTCGCAGAAGCGGGCACCGGAGAATCCGACGGCATATTATAATTGCACCGCTTCCCAAAGACCAGCCTAGCACAATCTAACCTTCGCTTAATAGTGCGTTTATTGAACCTAGCACAAAAGCGACACCCAACAACGTCGTGCTCAGGCCCCAAACAAGGAATACACAAAGAATGATAATCCCTATGCGGTATCTGTTTCCCACAAGAAACACAGTTATTCACCTTTTCTGACATCCGGTAAAACACTGAGGCAAGAAAAAACCAAAATATTCCCCAACGGGGTACTTAGCCAACTTGGATTCGGTCTGAAACTCCAAATCGAAAAATTTCAGAACGCCGAACGGCACTTGCAACGCTGCTTCTGCATCGGACCATGCGGCAAAAAAGACTGAGGAAATGACGTCGGTCATGCGCTTTTGTACCCTGACGTCCTGATGTCAGTTTTAAGCGCCTTGACCGACGTCAGCCTAATACTTTGGTATTCGGGCCGACCGAGGACAGCGGACTACCCATATGTAAGGACTGCAGCAATGTGAGATGAAGAACATCTCGGTAGTTTTAGTAGGAAATTAAGTTGCCGGTTTAATATGATTATCAGTAGGTTGGAATACACCCTCAGAAGCCGGTGCCTGCACAGCAGCTCTGAAACCATCCAAGGTAGAGACATCTGCAGGTTCCATAGTCGAAGAAGCATCTCGTGGCATACCGGACTCTAAATGGGTCTCAGCAGAGGTCTGCGAATCTATAGAAGCGGGCATCAGGGCTGCAAAGGCACCTGAGTACCAGCGGACTGGCGACAAGCTTAACAGAAGTGTCACTGGCAGTTTTTGACCTATGAGGTCTGTCTCTTGTCTTTTTCGGAAGACTGGTAGTCGGATGGCTTACCGAAGACATTTCGTAATACGGAGAATGAGAGCAAAAGAATTTAGCTACAAAATTAGCCAGACAACAAACGGTTTGTGCATTAAACAAGGCACAAAACAGACAGGGGTGGTCTGGGCCCAAACAGGTGACGCAGTAAGAATGAAAATCTCTGAGGTATTTGCTTTCCACAGGCAAGTCAATTGTTAATTTTTTCTGACATCTGTTAGTGCAAGAAAAAAAGAATCCCCAATGGGGTACTTAGCTTTAGAAGACTTCAGGACTGAAACTCGAAAAACAAAAATTTCAGGTAGCAGCCGACCGGCACCCAAACAGCTTCTGCTTCGGGCTCAATTCTCGGCAAGAAAGACTGATGTAATGACGTTGGCTGCATGTTTTATACCCCTGACGACCTGACGTCATGGAAGAGGTGACGGCATCAGACGCAGAAATCCCAAGACTCTGGTACTCCGGCCGACTGAGTGCTACCTGCAGGCAGATAACCCAACTGTGATGACTGCAACAGTGAAACACGAAGAACATATGTAAGGCAGCGATGGAATACAGTTCAAATTCTGGGAAATATGAAGTGAGAAGGTGGGTAGGTAGCAATATTTAATGGATTTATGAGAGCAGACTGGTTCCAGAGCCATGGAAATGCAGGTGATCTCAGTAATACACTCGGAGGGAAAAGATGCAAGACAACCAACCTCATATGAGCAATATTACTACTGAATCAAAATTAAGTGTCATGTTAACGCTAGTGGAGAGATTAATGCACAAGGATCTGACAGGATATGTTGGGGAAAGAATGAATTTGGATTAGGACTCTCCTGCTGATGAGTATACAATAGTTGGCTGTCAAATCCTTGCATGTAGAGGTAGCCTTTAACAGGCTAGGTTCACAGTATTTATTAGAAAAAGCAAGTTGATGTGACTTTCCAGAAAGATGGGTAGAAGAGAGCAATGCAAGGAAGAAGATTATAGCAAAGCTGTTTGAAAATATTAAGGCAGAAAGCGGCACAAGGCAGGGTTAACCACCTGCCCCACTATATGGTCTTTATACAGAATCCTTGGCAGAGATGAAGAGATCTAGTTTGCAAGGTTAAAAAGTGTGAGGAAGGGGTAATCATCTCACATGTAAATGATGTATTGGTCATTCTGATAAAACAGGAAAGACTTAATTACTAGACATTCTAAACCAACCTGGAGAGATCAGTATATAGGATAAACCAATACAGGACCAAGACAACTTCAACAAACAAAGGAATGGAGGGGAAAATGGAAGAGGTGGAAAATGACAGGAAAAGGAAACTGTAGAAGAGTCAGAATGGCATATGAAAATATACATGAGAAAGTGATCAGATTAAAATGTAAAACAATAAATCACGAGATAGTTGAGAGGGGATTCAAGTACTAGAGGTGTGCATCACTCCAGTTTGTATACCCAAGGCAAGCACTCTGGGAGCTACAGTAAAATGGACTGAAGTGAATCAGTCAAGTAGGGATTTTGTTTGCAAGGGAACAAGGAGACCAAGACTAGGGTGAGACATGGTTACAGAAATACCAGGAAGGGGAAGACTGGGAGCTCTAGATTTGAAGGGGAGTTTACAGGCATGACCGTTTATCAAATGTTATGACTGGTAGACATGTATTACACGACAGACTGGAAATAAATACGGGGAGAAAGGACACAAAAGGAAGGGACGTAATGGAGATAATGTTGGAAGAACGGTATCAGGGTAACAGAGATTAGTTCAAAATGAATTTTGAAAGGTATGGAGAGAAGTGGAAGGGCACGGGTGGAGGAAAAGTTTATCAATAAGGAAATCAAAACAGGAAACATCAAAAAGCTAACATTGCAATAGGGAAGAAGGCAAGAGCAAGTTAGATACTGGGATCAAGTAAAATTTGGGAGAAGACAAAAAGACATGGGATGAACCAAGAGAAGAATTTTAGTTAGAAAAGACAAAAGGGGACTATAAAGGGATAACAAATGTATGGAATATAACAGAAGGGGAACAAGAAGAGAAAGACAAGTCTTGAGGACTGCTTACATAGGGAAAGGTTGGCATGAGAAAGACTGGAAGGAGGAAGGAAAGAGAGGAAAATGGAAGCAGGAATTAGGAGCAACAGTTGTATTATCTTTGGCAAATTCTTCCTCTAAACTATCAAGATATATAAAGTCCTTAAATTTTAGAACATTTGCATGGAAATGCCTACATAAGTATTTTACAACCAGTTGAGACTACCCAGAAAGGTCTCCAAGGGAGGATGTTACAAGTTGAAGATGGGGGGGGGGGGGTAGGAGAAGGACAGTGGCACCACATCATCTAGGAGTGGGAGGTGCTGAAGGAGTTTCAAACAGAGGTGAAGCAAATATTAAAAAGGGATTACAGGAAGGTTTATTAAAAAAAATTCTCTTGTGATAATAAAATGGAACAAAATGAGTTAAATATGGTTAATGACTACAGGGAATAAGGATATAATCAAAAAATGGAAGAAAGATGCCCACATGGCATGAGATAGACAGACAGATAAGAAGCCAAATGGAGGAAGAAGAGAGTTTAAAAAAGAGAGATGTAGACAATTGGATAGAAAATGAAGGGGCACTAAGCTGTAAGTAGAAAATGAATGAATTAAAGTGCCAGAAAGTACAGTTTTGTACCTACCATAAATGTAGATGTCCCATAGATATGCAACTGCAGTCATAACATATGGGGTTGTCCTGCCTCAGGCAGCCCTCGGTCGGCCGGATTCCAAAGTCTGGGTCCGGCGTCGGCCGGTGTAAACGGCTGGAGTATAAAGGCATCGGCCGACGCCATCTTCTTCAGTGTTTCTTGCCCCAGATGCCAGGTGCCCTCCTAGGAAGGCTAAATTTGGTGATTGGATAAACAATTCCAGACATGCACAACAGTAATAAACACATACACCATAGGAGATACCCCCAGCTAATAGGAATAGGGGTAGTGGACCCATAAAGAAAGTTGCAGAGGGGTAGGAGGGTGGGAAAATCCGACTACAGTTGCATATCTATCGGACATCTACATTTATGGTAGGTACAAAACTGTACTATGTTCTTCAAGAATGCAACTGCAGTCATAACATATGGGTTGAATACCATAGCCAAGCTGGGGGTGGATGGAACTAAGAAAGGGATGGTGTAGCTAAAATGCCCTGCAGGACTGCCGAAGCAAAGCCTGCTCGGGATCTGGAGTATAAAGGCAAGTTGTAGTGCTTGGTAAATGTATGCACGGAGCTCCATGTAGCAGCCTCTAGAATGTCCTTAGTAGCCACTCCTCTGAGGAAAGCTGTGGATGTGGCTATAGCTCTGGTGGAATGTGGCCTAATATTGGCTGGCACACCTTTTCCATGG
This sequence comes from Protopterus annectens, assembly GCF_019279795.1. NCBI lineage: Eukaryota > Metazoa > Chordata > Ceratodontiformes > Protopteridae > Protopterus > Protopterus annectens. Next base: position 1,764,160,156 of record NC_056733.1, read on the forward strand.
AAAGAATAGCAGAATCCGATGCAGTGTCCAATCCATTTTGAAATTGTTTGTTTGGAGATTGCTTTTCCTTGTACTCCAGCAGCATAGGCTACAAACAGTTGGTCAGACTTTCTGGTGGCCTTAGTTCTGTCCAAGTAGTAGCGTAGTTGCCTATGTCCAAAGTATGCAGCAGTTTTTCCCCCCTGTTTTGAGGATTGGGGAAGAAAGTAGGCAGGTGAATAGCTTGATTTAGAGACACCCTGGAAATTACTTTTGGCATGAATGTAGGATTGGTTCTTAGAGAAACTCTGTCCTGATGAAAAATGAGGAAAGGAGGTACTGCCATGAGTGCCTGTATCTCCGAGACTCTTCTTGCAGATGTGACTGCCAATAGAAAAAACGTTTTCCATGATAGAAATTGCATCTCTGAAGTTGCTGCTGGCTCAAAGGGAGGAAGAGTTAATTTTTCCAAAACGAAATTGAGGTCCCATGCAGGTACTGGCTGTTTTCTGGGAGGTTTGATATTCTTTATCCCTCTTAGGAACTGTCTTAGCAAAGGATGTGAAAACAGTGGTGGATCACAATTGTATTTTGCTGAGATTGCTGAGGCGTGAATCTTTATAGAAGAATATGAGAGTCCAGTATGAAACATTTCTGCCAAGTATTCCAATATCTGAGGTATACTCAGTAATGTTGTATCCTGACCCCTGTTGGCATTCCAGATGCTGAATCTCTTCCACTTGGCTGAATAGGTTTTTCTGGTGGAAGGTCTGCGTGCTTCCAGTAAGATCTCTTGAACTTTTTTGGAAAGAGAGATAGCGGAAGGAGTCATGGTAACCTCCAGGCTGTCAGATGCAATGTTTTCAGGTTTTGATGGACAGTCCTGTAATTGTGTTGTGTTAGAAGCAGGGGCCATAGGGGCAGAGGCCACAGTTTGGTCCGAGTTATGCTCAACAGCAATGGGTACCAGTGTTGCCTTGGCCAGTCTGGAGCTATCAAAATGCCTGTTGGCTGTTCTGCTTTGATCTTCAGTATCACCTTGGTCAGCAGAGGTAGAGGAGGGAATGCATAAACTTTTAGGGAATTCCAGCTGAAGGAGAGAGCATCCGTTTTCCAGGCTAGAGGATGGTGGGTCCCTGTGCAGAACTTTTCCAGGTGATGATTCATGTGAGAAGCAAAGAGATCTACGTCCGGTCTTCCCCATGTCTTTGTTATTTGTGAGAAAATGTGAGGATGCATCATCCATCCGTGTGGATCCAAGAAATTTCTGCTCAGCTTGTCCGCCAGTACATTGTCCTTGCCCGGCACAAACTGGGATTGCAAATGTATCTTCAGACTCCGGGATTTTTCCCAGAGAATCATTGTTAGTCTGCAGAAGGGATAAGAATAAGTGCCTCCCTGCTTGTTTATATACCACATGACAGTGGTGTTGTCTGTCCTTATTAGAAAATGTCCTTGTTGTTGTGATTTTTCGAAAGTCTCGATTGCATGCATCACTGCCAACATCTCTTTCTGGTTTATGTGCAGATGTCTTTCCCTTGGTGTCCATAGACCTTGAATGCATCTGCCCTCCATGTGCGCCCCCCATCCATGATCTGAGGCATCTGTTGTAATCATTTGACCTGCTTGAGGTCTGCTGAAAGACATGCCTTTGTTTAACTGACTTGCTTGAGCCCAACACAAAAATTTTTTTTGCAGACATGGAATGAGTGGGATTATGTCCTCTAGGCTTGGGCTGTGTTGGGACCATAAGCTTTTTAAATACCATTGCAGCTTTCTCATATGAAGTCTTGCCAAAGGTATCAGAAGAATGCAAGATGCCATGAACCCCAGGGCCTGCAGGATTTTCCTTGCAGTCAGCTGGGAGAGCTTTGCTAGGCCTTTGAAGTACTCTGGTAACTGCTGCTGTTTTTCCTCTGTGAGGTAGGCCATTTGTGTTTGTGTCCAGTTTGGCTCCTAGGAAAATAATCTGTTGGGATGGCAATAGTCTTGATTTCTGAATGTTGACTGTGTATCCCAAGGCCTGCAGTAGTTGAATGACATAGTCCAAGTTTGCTATTAAGGTTTGTTTGTTGTCTGCTAGTATGAGGCAGTCGTCCAGGTAGGGGTATATTTGAATCCCCTGGAGTCTGCAGTGTGCCACTACTGATGCCAGGTATTTCGTGAACACTCTGGGCACAGTAGATAAGCCAAACGGCAATGCTGAGAATTGAGAATGCTCTGTTCCTTTAAGAAATCTGAGGTATCTTCTGCAGCTTTGTCTGATTGGGACATGCAGGTATGCCTCCTCGAGGTCCAGAGTGACCAGCCAAGACCCCTTGCCCAGCATGGGAAGGAGTTGCTGCAACGTCAGCATTTTGAACTTTGGCACAATGAGAAAAGTATTTAGAGTAGACAAGTCCAGTATAGGCCTCCATTTGTTTTCTTTTCTTGGAACAAGGAACAGTCTTGAATAAAATCCCTGGCCTTGTTCCTGAGGAGGAACCCTTTCTATTGCTTTTATACTTAACAGCTTTGAAACTTGAGTGCGTGCCTCTGCCCTTTGATGATGTGGCAGGTTTGGCATGCCTTGTCTTATTGGTAAAGTATGGAAGTGGAATCTGTAACCCTTGTCTATTAAATCCAGAATCCAGTTGTCCTTGGTTAAGATATGCCAGTTTTTTGAGAATAAGGATAATTTTCCGCCCAAAGGTGCTTCTCTGAGCCTTTGTTGGCGGTATGAAAGTCAAGTCATTGTGATTGTCCTTGTGGTGCAGCTGGGCTGCCTGCGCCACTTCTTTGATTTGGAGGTTGCCATTGGTGGCCCCTGTAGGATCCTCGGTATTGCCCTCTACCTCGGGCACGCCTGTTTTTTCCCCTTTGAAACTTGTCAGAGTCTGGGAAGGACCAATTCTTTGAAGGCCAGTTTCTGCTGAATCTGGGTGGCTGAACCTGGAGGAAATCCTTGACCGTCTGTACTGACTTAGCTTTTTCCTCAATGGATTTCAACACATCTTGTGCATTAGCACCAAAAAGCTTCTGTTTTTCCAGAGGTGCATCAAGTAACTTTACTTTAACATGGTCTGGCAATGGCTGATCTTTTAACCAAGCATGTCTACGTATCACAGCCCCAGTCATAGCTGCCCTACATGAAGCCTCCAATGCATCATAACCACACTGAAGAAAATGATTGTTAACCTGCTGAGTGTTATGTATGTGATCCTGCAATGCCTTTCTATCAATAGGCTCAGGAGTAGGCTCAGGAGAGGCTAGCTTTTTCTGTAAATCATCCAGTAAGAAATCCTGGTACTGAAACATATGAAAAAGGCAGTTAAGTGACCTCATGGCTAGGGTGGTAGAGGTATAAACTTTTTTACCCCATCTCTCCAGGGACCTAACTTCCCTGTCCGCTGGTAGTGGATTCTTGGCAGTGGAAGTAGCCACTCCCTTGGGGCCCTGTGAAATAGTTTCTAGATCCACAGAGTGGGCCTTAAAGAGATGTTTGTGAGTGTCAGGGACCCTATAATATCTGTCTGGCTTGACAGGAGCAGGGGGGAGAGAATCAGGGTTAGCGCTGGAGTCAGAGAAAACATCATCCAAAACATCCATAACTGGAGGAATAGCTAAAGGTCTGTGCTGGGGAAGCTTGAGGAAGGTACGTAGCCTTTTCCTGGAATCAGAGAATTCCTGACCCTGCCATTTAAAATGTTCCCTCATGGAGTGCAGGACTTCACCAAACGAGAAATCCTCTGGAGGGGAGGCAGAGGGAATAGATTCCTCAGCATCAGAGTCCTCATAGGCCAGGAAGGATTCTTCTTGGGTATCTGAATGCTCAGAATCCCCAGAGGCTTCATCTGAAGAGAGGTTGTCAGCCTGCTCAGTTCTGGGCCTTTTCTCTGCAGGTGGCCGAGAACCTCTGTCTGGGTGAGGCTGAAACCCCCTGATAAGAGAAATAAGATCTGCAGCAAGAGACATGATCTGTTTATCAGAAGGGGCCTGAGCAGCAGGTTTAGGATGGGCCTTGGCCTGGCTGGCGGCCTTAGCACGTGCAAAGGCCTTGATGGACATGGATACAGGAGGCCTTGCAGCCCCACGTGCAGGAGGAACCTTGCCTACAGGAATGGTGTCGGGTAGATCCAGAACTTCGGTTTCCAGAGGAAAATCAACAACCGGCACCGGAGAGATCTCAGAGACCGAAGGACGTGTTAACGCTGTGTCGTCGGCCTGGAGCGGTTGAATTACCGCTTCTGAAGGGACCGAAGCACTAGCGGAGGGTTTAGGAGTTGCATCGGTGGAGGACGCGGGCCGAGGATGTCTGTCCCGGTCCTTTCATTTTTTGGTAGATTGAGTTGTTGGTTGATCTGACGGCATGATATAAGCGAAAGATTCACCGAAAAAGTCTTCGGCAAATTCTGCCCGGCGCCTGAGGGTGCGCTTATTAAAGCAAGCACAGGCAGCACAGGCCGAGACGTCGTGGTCTGGGCCCAGGCAAGGAAGGCAGTAAGAATGGAAGTCCTTATGAGGTATTTGTTTACCACAAGACAAACAATTATTAACTTCCTCAATTTGTTCTGACATCAGCTGAGGCAAGAAAAAATGTTCCCCAACGGGGTACTTGGCTTTTAGATGACTTCAGTACTGAAAACACAGGAGCTGACCGACCGGCACTTGCGAACTGCTTCTGCTTCGGGCACCGCGCGGCAAGAAAGACTGAAGAAGATGGCGTCGGCCGATGCCTTTATACTCCAGCCATTCTGACGTCGGAGAGGAGGCGACACCGGCCGACGCCGGACCCAGACTTTGGAATTTGGCCGACCGAGGGCTGCCTGAGGCAGGACAACCCCATATGTTATGACTGCTGTTGCATTCTTGAAGGACATCTAAAATAAGAGGGAGCTCTGCACATGTAAACAGTTAAAATCTCTTACAAAGGGGAATATTCTTTAGTTTCTTCTATTTTGGTTTGCTGACAAAAATAAGTTGAGAAACAGATTAAAGGAGTTGGAAGGTAGACATAAGAGTACAAGAAAATTTGTTGGAGTAAAGGAGATGGCCAAAAGATAATGCAATTGCTGTCACAGGGCAGGTAGAGATGTATAAAAAGATGGTGCAAAGAGAAGCAAAATTAGGAAATGAGGTCACTTGCTGTCAGCAGAAGGAAATGCAAATATGTATGAGGAATGCACGGTTTGTAAAACAAAAAAGTACAGTTTTGTACCTACCATAAATGTAGATGTCCGATAGGTATGCATCTGCAGTCATCACATATGGGTTGTCCTGCCTCAGGCAGCCCTTCGGTCGGCCGGATTCCAAAGTCTGGGTCCGGCGTCGGCTGATGTCGCCTTCCCGGCGCCAGAGCGCCTGGGGTATAAAAGCGTCAGCAGACGCCATCTTCCTCAGTTTTTCTTGCCCCAGATGCCAGGTGCCCTCTAAGGAAGGCTAAATTTGGAGAAATGCAATAAATTCCAAACATGCACATATATATATATATATATATATATATATATAAAAACAAATACACCATAATAGATAACCCCAGCTAGCTATGAGAGGGGAATGTACCTAAGAAATACCACAGAGGGGAAGGAGGGAGGGTAAACCTGACTGCAGATGCATACCTATTATTGGACATCTACATTTATGGTAGGTACAAAACTGTACTATGTCCTTCAAGGATGCATCTGCAGTCATCACATATGGGTAGAATACCATAGCCAATTTGGGGGTGGAGGATCTATGTAAAGGATGGTGTAGCTAAAATGCCTTGCAGGACTGCCGTAGCAAAGCCTGCTCTGGATCTGGAATATAAAGGTAAGTTGTAATGCTTGGAAAATGTATGCATGGAGCTTCATGTAGCAGCTTCTAATATGTCCTTGGTAGCCACCCCTCTTAAGAAGGCTGTGGAGGTGGCTGTGGCTCTGGTCGAATGAGGTCTAATGTTAGCTGGCACAGTTTTTCCATGAAAGGAGCAACAGAAACGAATGCAATTCCCTATCCATTTTGAAACTGTCTGTTTTGAAATTGCTTTTCCTTGTGCACCAGCAGCATATGCTACAAACAACTGGTCAGTTTTTCTGTAATTTTTAGTTCTGTCCAAGTAGTAGCGCAACTGCCTGTGTATGTCCAGGGTGTGCAGAAGCTTTTCCCCTTTGTTTTGTGGATTTGGAAAGAAGGTAGGCAGGTGAATAGCTTGATTTAATGAGACCCTAGATACCACCTTTGGCATAAATGAAGGATTGGTTCTCAATGAGACTCTGTCTTGATGAAAAATAAGAAATGGCTGTACTGCCATGAGGGCCTGTAACTCAGATACTCTTCTTGCTGAGGTTATGGCCAGAAGGAAGGCAGTCTTCCAGAGAGGAACTGTAGTTCTGCAGATGCTGCTGGTTCAAAAGGAGGCAGTGTTAGTTTTTCAACACGAAATTAAAGTCCCAAGTAGGCACTGGTGGTTTCCTTGGAGGATTGATGTTTTTAATTCCTCTTAGAAAATGTCTTAGCAGAGGATGCGAGAAGACAGGTGGATCCGTATTGTACTCTGCTGAAATTGCTGAAGCATGAATTTTAATGGAAGAGTAAGACAGGCCATTGTGGAGCATTTCTGCCAAATATTCCAGAATATGTGCCATGTTCATAACTGTTGCATCTAGGCCCTTTGAGGTGCTCCAGGTGTGAAATCTTTTCCATTTTGCTGAGTATGCCTTTCTTGTGGAAGGCCTGCGAGCTTCCATGATAATATCCTTCACTCGCTTGGATAGCTTATCCTGGTGATGAGTCAAGGTATTTTCCAGGCAGCTAGTTGTAATGTTTTCAGGTTGGAATGCAGAGTTTTGTAACTGTGCTGTCAGGAGAAGCGGCCATTGTGGCAGAAGCCATGGTTTTGTCTGTGACATGCTCTTTAGCAATGGGTACCAGTGCTGTCTTGGCCAGTCCGGAGCAATCAGAATCACTCTTGGCTGCTCTGCCCTGATCTTCAGTAAGACCTTGGTCATTAATGGAAGAGGTGGGAATGCATACACTGTTAGAGTTCTCCAGCTGAAAGAGAGGGCGTCCACTTTCCATGCTTGTGGGTGGTATGTCTTGAGCAGAATTTCTCCAGCTGATGATTGTGTGGGGAGGCAAAGAGGTCCTACGTCCGCTCTCCCCCATGACAGTGTTATCTGATGGAAGATGTCTGGATGCAGCATCCATTCATGTGCATCCATGATGCTCCTGCTTAAGCTGTCCGCCAGTATATTGTCCTTGCCTGGTACAAACTGGGATTGCAGCTGTATATTGAGGGTCAAGGAAAGTTCCCATAGATTCATTGCCAGTCTGCAGAGAGGGTAGGAATGGGTGCCTCCTTGCTTGTTTATGTACCACATAACTGTAGTGTTGTCTGTCCTTATTAGCAGGTGGCCCTGACGTAGCAATAACTTGAAGGCCTCGACTGCATGCATCACTGCCAGCATTTCCTTTTGGTTTATGTGCATGCGTAGCTCTATGTGACCATAGTCCTTGAATGCATCTTCCTTCCATGTGCGCTCCCCATCCGTGGTCTGAAGCGTCCGTTGTAATGGTTTGGCTGGCTATTGGGTTGCTGAAGGGCAAACCCCTGTTTGACTGGCTTGCTTGAGCCCACCACAGAAATTCCCTTTGAAGGCATGGGATGAGTGGTATCAAAGTTTCCAAGCTGTGACTGTGCTGAGTCCATAAACTCCTTAGGTACCATTGGAGTTTCCTCATATGTAGCCTTGCTTGAGGAATCAGAAGAATGCAAGAAGCCATATAACCCAGGGCCTGCAGGATTTTTCTTGCAGTCAGCTGAGTTTGTCTTGACAGGCTTGTGAAGTAATCCGGTAGTTGGTTTTGTTTTTCTTCTGTGAGGAAAGCCATTTGGGTGGTTGTGTCTAGATCCGCATCCAGAAAAGTTATTCTTTGGGATGGTACAAGTCTTGACTTGTGAATGTTGACTGTATATCCCAAGGCCTGAAGAAGATAGATGGCATAATTCAAGTGTTTTACCAAAATTTGTTGGCTGTCCGCTTGTATAAGGCAGTCGTCCAGATACAGGTATATTTGCATCCCCTGAAGTCTGCAGTGTGCAATTACTGATGCCAGGCATTTTGTGAATACTCTGGGCGCAGTAGATAAGCCAAAGGGCAATGCTGAGAATTGATAATGCTCTGAACCTGCAAGAAATCTGAGGTGTCTTCTGCAGCTTTGTCTGATAGGGACATGCAGGTATGCCTCCTTGAGGTCCAGAGTTACCAGCCAAGACCCCTTGCCCAGCATGGGAAGGAGTTGCTGTAGAGTCAGCATTTTGAATTTTGGCACAATGAGATAAGTATTTAGTGCGGACAAGTCGAGAATAGGCCTCCATTGCTTTTCTTTTCTTGGAACAAGGAAGAGTCTGGAATAAAATCCTTGGCCTTGTTCTGCGAGAGGAACCTTTTCTATTGCTTTCAATCTCATTAAGGTGGAGATTTGTTTCAAAGCCTCTGCCCTTTGATTTGGTGGCAGGTCTGGCATGCCTTTTCTTTTCGGTAATGTGTGGAAATGGAACCTGCATCCTTTGTCTATTATTTGTAGTGTCCATTTGTCCCTTGTAATAATGTGCCAATTTTCTGAAAAGGAGGAAAGCTTTCCGCCCAAAGGTGCTTTCAATTGAGCCCTGGTTGGCGGTGTCAAAGTAAAGTCATTGAGTCTGTCCTTGTGCAGCAGTTGTAGGCCCTGCACTACCTCTGGTTGGGAGGCTGCCATTGACGTCCCCTGTAGGAGCCTCTAGTTTGCCCTCTACCTCTGGCACGCCTGTTCTTGCCTCTGTGAAATCTGTCTGTGTCTGGAAAGGACCAGTTCTTGGAAGGCTAATTTCTGCTGAATCTTGGTGGTTGGACTTGCATAAAATCTTTGACTGTTTGTACAGATTTTGCCTTTTCCTCAAATTTCTTTAAGACCTCCTGAGCAGTGGAGCCAAATAACTTTTGCTTTTCCAGTGGAGCATCCAGAAGCTTTGCTTTAACATGGTCTGGCAGAGATTGTTCCTTCAGCCAAGCATGCCTACGTATGACTGCACCTGTCATAGCTGACCTACATGAAGCTTCCAATGCATCATAACCACACTGCAAAAAATGGTTGCTAACCTGTTGAGAGTTATGTACCAGATCCTGAAGTAATTTGTGATCTAGGGGTTCAGGTGAAAGCTTTTTATGCAAATCATCTAACAAATATTCTTGGTACTGTATCATATGAAATTGACAGTTTAAAGCCCTCATAGAAAGGGTAGCAGAGGTATACACTTTTTTTACCCCATCGCTCTAAAGCCCTGGACTCCCTTTCAGAGGGGAGTGGATTTTTTGTAGTGACAGCTGCAACCCCTTTAGGGCCCTGGGAAATAGTTTCTGGATCAGCAGAGTGGGCCTTGTAAAGGAAAAGATGTGATTCCGGGACCCTGTAGTACCCATCGGGTTTGACAGGAGCCGGAGGGAGAGTGTCAGGGGTTGTGCTAGATTCAGAGTACACATCATCAATGACATTCAAAACAGGGGGAATAGCCAAAGGTCTATGCTGAGGCAAATGTAATAAGGTCCTTAATCTCTTCCTGGAATCAGAATTCCTGGCCCTGCCATTGGAAATGCTCCCTCAGTGTGCAGTTTCCCCAAAAGACAGTTCTTCAGGAGGGGAGGCCGAAGGGATAGATTCCTCTGCATCTGAATCCTCGTAGGCCGAAAAAGCCTCCTCCTGGTAGTCCAAGAGAGCAGAGCCATCAGAGGCCTCATCAGAGGAGAGAGGATCAGAGGGCTCAACCCTGGGCCTTTTTTCTGTAGGAGGTTGAGAGCCCCTGTCAGGATGAGGCTGAGAGCCCCTAATTAATGAAATAAGGTCCTCTGCTAGACTAAGGATCTGAGAACCTGTAGTGGGTTCCTGAGGAATAACCCTGGGAGACATAGATTTTGAGAGTTTGGCAGCTTTAGCCCTAGAGAAAGCCTTAATAGACATGGATGCAGGAGGCCTGGCTGCACCACGTGCTGGTGTAGTTTTGTCTAAAGGAATGGTGTCTGAGGGTTCCTGGACACCAGATTCCAAAGGAGATTCAACAACAGATACAGTAGTGGCCTCCGGGGCAGAGGTTGTCGGTTGTACGGTTTCGGTGGACGGTAGTACCAAGGACTCTGTTTCAGCCGAGACCGAGACACTCGCGGTAGGCCTGGCCGTGGTTTCAGCCGAAACCGCGGACCGCTTGTGTCGGTCCTTGTCCTTCCGTTTCTTTATTAAATGTGAAGTCGGAGTCTCCGACGGCATTTTGTAAGCAAAACTAGCCCCAAAAAATTCCTCTGCAAACTCCGACCGACGTCTTAGAGTGCGTCTGTTGAAGGAAGCACAGGCGGAACAGGCCGAGACGTCGTGGTCTGGGCCTAGGCAAGGTAGGCAGTAAGAATGGAAATCCTTATGAGGTATTTGTTTCCCACAAGTTAAGCAATTATTAATTTTATCTGACATCGGCTGAGGCAAGAAAGAGTCCCCAATGGGGTACTTAGCTTTTGAAGTCTTCGGTTTAGCAGAATTACAGGAGCTGGCCGACCGGCACTTGCGAACTGCTTCTGCTTCGGGCACCACGCGGCAAGAAAGACCGAGGAAGATGGCGTTGGCTGACGCTTTTATAGCCCAGGCGCTCTGACGTCGGGGATGGGGCGACATCAGCCGACGCCGGACCCAGACTTTGGAATCCGGCCGACCGAAGGGCTGCCTGAGGCAGGACAACCCATATGTGATGACTGCAGATGCATCCTTGAAGGACATCAATATTTTGATGTCAAAAAGAAAGTGAGATCTGTTCTTGTATCAAGTTCTCATTTAATGCTTACTTGACGTTTGAGAAATAATGTTACAAATGAGGACTAGGAAACTACTTAAAAGAATAAAACTTTTTTATCTGCTAAAGTTTTTTCCTACTCTAGATTCTCTGACTTGGTGATGTAAAGGGAGAAACCCAACACTTTCATGGCCTTGAATCAGTACATCAGAAATCCTCCAACATCTACAACCTAGCAAGTATGTGCCAGCTAGTAATGGATACTCAACGGGTTAAAACATTCCAACTCTACAAAAGCACTAAAACTACACCCAACGTAAACCAGGTTTCTTGGAAAATAAACTCGGCACTTTAGACTAAACAGCAAATCACCACTAATATTTAGAGCAAAATCTTCCACAGTAAACTGAAAAGCATGTTAGCCATTATCATGTAGTCAACCGTACTGCCATAATTCTGCATAAGAAAATTTCTGTGCTGAAACATTAGACCAAATAAACTGCAGTTACAACTCAAAAGAAAATCAGCTTACACTGCATAATACTGAGCAGTATTAAATAGAACTGCCACCTGGAATGACTTTGCCTGAGACTGAATCATATGCTGCATCACAGAAATGCTAGTAAGACCAGAGAATAGTACAGTAAGAAACACAGTGAATTTTAAAATAAATTAGTATGCTTTATTGAATCTTAAGATGTTACATGTCCACTGCAATACAGAATACAAAACATGACTGTTCAATTTATCGCATCTCCCTGGTCCAAAATTAATAAGGGCAAGTCACTGAGTTTTATACACTGTGGCCAACTCCAAAGCAAGTACCAACTTGTGTTTTACACTCAATGGAAAGTATCTACAAAAAAAGGCAAGAGATTTAGGGAATTGTATCTGAAGTAGAGATGAACTCTTATGAAAGGGCCGTCGTTTATGCAGTTAAAACATGGTAATCATCTTGTTTTTACCACCTGCAAGATATAGCCCAACAAGTTCCACTAATTCAAATAGATGGCGCATTCCACCTCATACTATTACAGATCACCTACTGATACTATTCCAAAATTTTCTAAATATGTAAGAATTTACAGATAAATTGGAAGCACTCCTGGCCAAACCAGCACTACTGTGAAGATCACCATATCTTTCAGCTTTGAATTCCCAAGGGCCGTTATAGTACAGGAAGTGAAACCACAAGTGCTCAACTGTTAAGAATCCAATGAAAAATACTGGACTCAGAAAGACTCACACCATAATGTGACTTGCTGCCTTCTGTAATGCCCACTATTTGCAGTACTTACCAGTGTCAGAGTTTCACTTATAAGCCTACTTTCTGGCCAAGATGTATTCCCCCACACTGGCATACCATTCGCAAAAATACAACTAGTCACCCTGTGCACACAGCAATGTATTATGTAATGAATATAGTAATTGGTTTATTACATAGATTAATCATTCTTGAAACATACAAGCTCCAAATGAGCCTTGTGGGCAATTAAATATGCGCAAGTTTTCTTTCAAATGAACCTCAACCCTTGCGTACAGATTTAAGCAGTTAAAAAAATCATAAGAAATCATTAGAGCCATTAGCTTTTTCATTAAATGAAATGTCACATATAAACCCAAAAGGTAGGAAAATTCAATATTACCTGATGTACTAACAGCTCTAAATCCAATTAGATATGAACCAAACTGATGATGGAATACAGTAAAAGCAAGTATACTTTTTCAGCTGCTGGTCATTATAATTATGAAAGATGAAGATCCGGAGGGATTACAAAGCTTCAAGCTTTTCACCTCGATTGTGAAAATTGTTATGAGTATAAAAGAATTCCACAATTTAAATACAAGTAAACAGTTCCCACCCAAACAAACTGGGAAACAAAAAAAGAAAAAATCCTTATTTACACCATCCCTACCCAAAAGTTTTTTTTTTTCCAAAATCCAAATTGTAAGCCTTGGGGAATGCTTTTAGTCTCACAACTAGGTTATGACTGAAGAACTGGTCATTGATTCACTTCCTTATCAGGAGATATTCCTGATACTGACAGGGAGCAATGTATTTTTCAACTGTTCCAAATATGTACAATACGCAGCACTGCTGGGTCAGGTAAACATGTGCACAGGGGAGAATGAGGCGTGGGCTCATAGAAAGCAGTCAAATGGAAATCAAAAGGATTTTTGTTTCTTTCAGAGTTCCCCCTAGCTGTCTTTTGTAGAGGCATATCCCAATGTCTTCAAATCACATTGCATACTTCTGAGTCCACTCCCGGGCTATTCTGTTGTACCTGCAAAGAAAAAAAGTTTAAGTACAGTCAAGTTCTTAAAACAAAACTACCTAAACATTCAAGCTGTGATCTTAGTGACAGAAAAAAGGAAGGAACCCACAGAAAATGTCCACTCAGCATTAAAACGCAGCAGCTTCATATGTACATACTGCTCAGGCAAACATACTGCATTCAAGTACACTGCTTCTATATTTGAGAGCTGGGGAAAAAGATTTATCCCATTACCCGAGGCCGATACTCTGTCACTAGAAAACAAGAAGTTATGTACTCACCATAATGTCTGATGTATGTAGTCCATCGCGCCTCACATTCTTACCCGTAGGTTCGGAGCTGAACATCGGCTCTGACTCTGCCATACTCTAGCTCGAAGTCTTTCAATTGGCTGGGCTAAGAGGTATCCCATGCTGCACTGCGCCCTTTCCCCAGATCTTGTTTGCTGCAAGCTCAATCCATACACAACACAGAGAAGGAAAAATCATTCCAATAAAAGGAGTAGGCCCTCCAGGATGGGGGAAGGTGGGGGTGGGGGGTTTAATAAGAATGTGAGGCGAGATGGACTACATACATCGAACGTTATGGTGAGTACATAACTTCTTGATGTTATGTAGTCCAATCTCGCCTACATTATTACCCGTGGGACAGCGTCCCCAGCACCTGAACCCTGGGAGGCTCAGTGGAAAATACTCCTGAGCACTGTGGAACCAAAGGAAGATCTGCCTCTGGTTATCAAATCCAATTTGTAGTGAGTAATAAAGGTGTGAGGAGATGCCCATGTAGCCGCAGCACAAATATCATCCATAGACATCCTGGCCTGAAATGGTGTAGAGGTAGACATCAATCGGGTAGAATGAGCCTTCACTCTAAATGGTAACTCCTTACCACCTGAGGCATAAATGAAGGAAATACAACTAGAGATCCATCTAGACAAGGTCACTTTGGAAACAGGAGATTCAATCCTATTTTTTGAAAATGAGACAAATAGCTGATCCGATTTTCTAAGATCCTTCGTTTTATGCAAATAACGCAACTGTCTATGAAACATCCAGCTGGTGAAATTTAAATTCTGCCTTATTAGACAACTCTGGAAAAAACAAGGGCAGTTCAATGGATTGGTTGAGATTACTAACCGAAGCCACCTTCGGCATGAAGGAAGGGTTTGGTCTGAGGGAAACCCTGCCCTTGTGAAATATCAAGTAAGGCGGTCTGACAAAGCTTGGAGCTCCGAGACACGTCTAAGCTGAAGTGATGGCTACCAAAAAGATTGTCTTCCACGTCAAATATTTCAATTCACAAGTAGCTGCAGGCTCAAAGGGAACAAAGTGAGACATTGAAGCACAAAATTTAGGTCCCAAGGCATGACCGGGTCAAAGACTGGAGGGCAAAGCAGCATAGTGCCCTTCAAGAATGCCTTACAAAGTCTATGCGCCATTAGACTGGGTTCATTAGCGACGTGAAAAGTGGAAATAGCCGCCAAGTGGACTTTAATGATTGCGGCTGCTGATCCCTGATTGAAAAGCATGGAGACAAATTCCAGAACTGAAGAAATTGGAGCTGTACAAGGATCAATTTGTCTTGCATGAGCCCAGATGGAGAATCTTTTCCATTTACTGGAATAAATCTTTCTGGTCTAAGGCTTATATGGGAAGAAGACAGAATATGAGCCACTTCTGGAGAAAAATGATGAAGCCTGACTAGTGATGGAACTGGAGTAGCCAGGCTGTCAACCGGAGGGTCTGAAGAGAGGGATGGAACTGGGGGTCGTCCATGAGATAGAGATGGAGAAAGGGGAACCAAATTTGACTAGGCCAGTGTGGAGCAATCAGAATCATTCTGCTTCCCAAGGATTGCGCTTTCTGAATAACTTTTGTCAGCAGAGGAACAGGCAGGAAGGCATAAAGCATACCGGAGGGCCAATCGTGAACTAGAGCACCCCTGGGTGACTCCCCGAGAGGGGATAAGGGTGAAGTTGCTGCTGCACTTGGTATTGAGGGGACTGGCAA
This sequence comes from Protopterus annectens, assembly GCF_019279795.1. Lineage (NCBI taxonomy): Eukaryota > Metazoa > Chordata > Ceratodontiformes > Protopteridae > Protopterus > Protopterus annectens. The sequence continues at coordinate 1,764,175,188 of NC_056733.1, forward strand.
ATAGGTCGCAGCAAGGCTGACCCCATCTGCGGAAAATCTGCTCCGCAACCTGGATGTTCAGGGACCACTTGTGAGGCATCAGAATAGCTCTGCTCAACCAGTCGGCAATCACGGACTTCCCTGGAATGTGCGCTGCTACAAGAAAACGTTGGGAAGACTGCCCACTGCCATACTCGAATGGCCTTTCTGCAAAGGGGGTACGACTTGGTTCCTCAGTGTTTGTTCAGATACCATACCACCGACATATTGTCTGAGTGGATCGCAATTATCCCGAGAGGAAGAAAGCTCTGAAGTGCTTGCAACGCTAGTAGCACTGCTCTCATCTCCAAGATATTGATATGCAAATGCATCTCGTGTTCCGGCCATGTGCCTTGGACTGTCCTGCCGAGATGATGCCCCCCCCCCCACCCAATCTGGGAGCATCCGTGGTCACTATGACAACAGGAGGGGGGTGGGACGAAGGGCTTTCCCACATTGAGGTTGCTGGTGTGAAGCCACCAGTGTAGATCTTGCTTGCACTTGTCTGATCATTGTAAGATGAGAAAGCGGAAGATGTTGTAGAGACCAATGGGCGAAGAGCAGCCAATGAAGGAGCGTCATGTGTAGCCTCACAAGAGGAACCAGCATTATTGTTGTAGCCATCATCCCTAACAATTTGAGAACCATTTTTTGCCTTTACTTTTTTCAGAGGGAGCAACGTGTATACCTGTCGTTGCAAACCCTGAATCCTTTCTTGTGGTAAAAACGCCCTCATGAGCATGGTGTCTAACTAGGCGCCTATAAAGGTGACATGCTGCGAGGGCAACAAGGCAGACTTCTCAGTTTAGAGCGATACCCAACTGTTGACACAGCTTGACAGTGGCATCTCTGGTCTGTAGTAGCAGATGCCTGGTGGTGGCAGAAAGGAGCCAGTCGTCCAGGTACGGAAACACTTGGAATCCCGGACGTCTCAAGTGAGCCGTCACCACTGCCATACATTCAGTGAACACCCTGGGGGCTGTGGTGAGACCAAAGGGCAGGGTACGAAATTGAAAATGACCGACTCCCAGCCGTAAACGTAGATGACTTCTGGATGCCCTGTCCATCTTTATATGGTAGTAAGCATCCTTGACATCGATGCAGCACATCCACACTTCTTTTCCCAACAATGGGAGAATAGATTGCAATGTGACCATTCGGAACTTGGACTTCTTCACGTGGAGGTTCAAGCGGCTGCGATACAAGATGGGTCTCAGGTCCCCTGTTCTTTTCGGCACCAAAAAGAATCTGGAGTAAGTCCCTAATCCAATCTGGTCTGAGGGGACATGCTGGATGGCTCCTTTTTCTAGCAGCTTTAGAACCTCTGAAGCTGCAGAATCCCTTTGATTGGGTGGAACATCTGGGATTCTTTTGATCAGTGGGGGAGGAGAAGAGAAGGGAATGTGATATCCTCTGGAAACAATTTTTAATACCCACTGGTCCTGGGTGATGTCTTGCCAGGCTTCTGGGTATAGTGAAATGCGACCCCCCCCCCTCGACTGGCTCCGGAGACGCGCATTCGCACCTCCCATCAGGAGCGCTGGTATGGAGAACCACGAAAGGAGTCGCAGTCTCCCTGGTTACACGGGCCGCCTCTGCCTCTAGGGCGGCATCTACCTGAGTTACCACCCCCTCCGCTGCCTCTGGAGGGGGAATCATTTTGTGCATCATGAAAAAATCTCTGCGATTTCTTGAACCACATTTTCCCACTCTTCTGGGCCTTGGGATAAGGTCTAGAAGGCATGGAAAAAAACGGACTCCCACGGCAGACAGTTTTTCCCTCGTGCTCGCACCTAGTGAGAGAGTGTCCTTCACCTTGGTTCCGAACAACGATGAACCATCAAACGAGGCGTTGGCGAATGCAGACTTGAAGGCCTCTGCGAAATTACAGAGGTGCATCCAGGAGTGCCTCGAGAGAAACTCTGGAACTCGCTGCCCTACTCGCTCCTTCGGCTGCGTAAGAGATCAGACTCATGGAGGAGTTAGCAACAGAATTTAGGGTAGACACCTGAGCGTTGACTTTGAGCCACTGCATCAGAAATGTTACCTTGCAGTTACCCTGCAGAGAATCTCCAAGCTCTTTCTGGAGATCTCTTTGGAGCAGTGTAAAATGTGACAAGTAATTCAGCGACCGCAGAGTAAAGGCCGCTGAAGAAAACATATGCTTCCCATACCGGTCCATGGTCCTAGACTCCTTATTAGGGGGATGGACGGCAGTCCATGGTCCTAGACTCCTTATTAGGGGGATGGACGGTAGATGAAGTCTCAGCCAGTTCCTTCTTGGTGGCCGCTGCCACCACCACGGCATCTACTGGAACACCCTACATGAGAAACGGTCAGCGGGGGGCATACAAAAATTTGTTGCGTCTCCTGGGGACTGGTTCCACAGTGTCAGGGGGTTCCCTTCGACAAACCAGATCCAGGAGTTCGAAGGGGGGAGGAAACCCAGGATGTGGAGGGTTGAGCCACAAAGGCCTTCAGGAACACAGACTCCTCCTTGGAGGGGGATTTACAGGGCCAGTCGCCTCTCTGCTTCAAGATCTCTAGGTTATCAGTGAAAGAGATATCCTCAGAGGACGACTAGGGGGACCCCTCAGATTCCTCAAGGTCAGTGTCCGACATGAGTGTCTTCCTGGGAGTCTATGCGTTTCCTCTTGCACATTCTTTTTCTGGGTGGCTCTTCAGGCAAAAACTCTGGGGGACACTCAGAAAACTGGGGACCACTCATGGAGGTATCCTGAGGCCTTGGGTCTCAGCTGTCCAAGGATAGGGGGCGATCAGAGACCGATACCGGAGCTGGAGGGGTAGAGTGTCAGTGCTGTATGATGCATCTGTGGACCTGGCCAACACTCTCCGCATGACCTCGAAAGCTGGCCACCCCGGCTCCGAAGATCAACCAACCATGGAAGACCTCGGAGCAGAAGGGACAAGGTCCGAAGCAAGGGTACACTTACCATAAATGGAGATGTTAGAATGTATTCACTGTTGCAGTCATTACATTTGGGTTATCCTGCTGGCAGGTTGCCCTCAGTCGGCCTGAATTCCAAAGTCTTGGGTCCTGCGTCAGTTGCTGTCGCCTCTTCCCTGACGTCAGGTCGTCAGAGGTATAAACGATGCAGCCAACACCATTTTATTCAGTTTTTCGTGCCCCCAAAAGGGTAGGCTAAAATTATGTAAATAAAACATACATGAACCAAAATAAGCTTTACCTTCATCTATAAGCAAATACACCACCTAGGTTGCTAGATTAGAGAAGTAAAGATAAGTTCCAGCAAAAATAAGGGGGATGGTGGGTGGGTAACCTGGACTGCAACAGTGAATACACTTGAACATCTACATTTATGGTAAGTGTACACAACTGTACTACTATGTTCTTCATGTTTCACTGTTGCAGTCATTACATTTGGGTTGAGTCCCAAAGCTAAGGTTGGGGGGCTGGAGCTAAACAGCATTAGGAGCGGCTATGAAGCCCTGCAGAGCTGCAGTGGCAAAGCCTGCCCTGGATTTAGAGTAAAGAGGCAGATTGTAATGTTCTGTAAAGGTATGCACCGAACTCCAAGTAGCAGCCTCTAAAATGTCTTTGGTTGGTACTCCCCTGAGAAAGGCTGCAGAAGTGGCTGCAGCTCTGGTTGAATGCGGCCTAATGCCCTTAGGGCCCTTAGGCACTGGTTTGCCATGCTGTGAGTAGCAGAAACGAATGCAGTGACCTATCCACTTTGAAATAGTTTGCTTGGAGATGGCCTTTCCTTGTGATACTGCGGCATATGCCACTAGTAATTGTTCTGTCTTTCTGAAAATTTTAGTTTTGTCAAGGTAGAATCTAAGTTGTCTGTGTACGTCCAAAGAGTGCAGAATTTTCTTCCCCTTGTTCTGTGGATTTGGATAAAAAGTTGGCAAATGAATAGTTTGGTTAAGGGCTACACTGGATACCACCTTAGGCATAAATGTAGGGTTTGTTCTCAGAGAGACCCTGTCTGGAAAAAAAATGATAAAGGTTTTCACAGCCATGAGAGCCTGCAGTTCTGAAACTCGTCTTGCAGACGTTATTGCTGTTTTCCAAGATAACTTTATATCCGCAGTAGCAGCTGGCTCAAAAGGAGGTAAGGCGAGTTTTTCCAAGATATAATTGAGGTCCCATGTAGGTATTGGCGTTCTCCTTGGAGGCCTTAAGTTTTTGGCTCCTCGGAGGTACTGCCTTAATAAAGGATGAGAAAAGAGTGGTGGCTCTGTATTGTAATGAGCCGAAATGGCATGGATTTTAACTGATGAAAAAGATAGGACTTTGTGCAGCATCTCAGTTAAGCATTGCAAAATCTGAGGAATATTTGGGACAGCTGCATCAGTTCCTTGAGCTCGGTTCACAGCACAAAATCTCTTCCATTTCCCAGCATAGGATTTTCTAGCACTAGGCCTTCTGGCTTCTAAAATGACATCCATCACAGCTTTACTGAGAGGTGTGGTTTGTATGGCTACATTATCCGCCATGCTGCCAGGTTTAGGGTCCTGAGTTGGCTGTGCAGAATCTGATTGTTTTGCTGGGACAGTAGATGAGGTATTTGAGGTAAGATCCAGGCTGGGCATTGGGACAAATTCCTTAAGATCGGATACCAGTACTGGCGTGGCCAGTCTGGGGCAATCAGAATCACTTTTGGTTTCTCCTGCCTGACCTTTAGGAGTACCTTGGGGAGGAGAGGCAGTGGAGTAAAGGCATATACCGATAGGTTTGTCCAGTTGAAAGATAAGGCGTCCACTTTCCAAGCTTGACTGTGATAAGTCCTTGTGCAGAATCTTTTTAGTTGGATTGTTTTGAGGGGAGGCAAATAGATCTATGTCCTAGCATTCCCATTTCTTTATCATGCTGAAGATTTGTGGATCCAGGTGCCACTCGTGGGGATCCATGAGGTTTCTGCTTAGTTCATCTGCCAGAGTATTTTCCTTTCCTGGTAGGAATTGTGCCTGCAGATGAACTTGGTAAGTCAATGCTGTGTCCCATAAAGCCATGGCTTGTCTGCACAGGGTATAAGAATGAGTGCCCCCCTGCTTGTTTATGTACCACATGACCTTGGTGTTGTCCGTCTATCAGTAGTTGTCCCAGATGAAGTACGTCCTTGAAAGCTGTCAGGGCATTTTGAACAGCTAGCATCTCTTTTTGATCGATATGTAGATGCTTTTGGTTTGTGGACCAAGTGCCCTGAATGCCTCTTCCTGCCATTTGTGCCCCCCAGGCATAATATGAAGCATCCGTCGTTAGGCTCTGCCTGGCTGGGGGTATTGAGAATGGCTGTCCCTTGTTTTGGTGACAAGCCCTTGTCCACAATCGAAACTCCTGTTGCAGGCAGGGAATTAGAGTAATCATTGTTTCCAGACTGTGGCAATGTTGTTTCCAGACACTTTTTAGGTACCATTGAATTTTCCTCATATGCAGTCTTGCATATGGAATGGAATTAGTAAGATGCAGGATGCCAAAAAGCCCAAAGCCTGCAGAATTTTTCTTGCAGATAACTGGGCCTTTGTTGCAATTTCCTTGAAATAGGTAGTCAGTTGCCTTCGTTTGTCTGGAGTGAGATAAGCCATCTGGGCAGTTGTATTTAAGCTTGCACTCAGGATTATTATCTCTTGAGAGGGTACTAGTTTTAATTTCTTTTTGTTGACTGTGTACCCTAGGCATGTTAAAAATATTATCACAAACGTCAGATGCTGTAGTAGAATGTCCTTGTTCTCTGCTTGTATGAGGCAGTCGTCCAAGTAAGGATATATTTGTATTCCTCTGCAGTAAGCAATTACTGGTGCCAGGCACTTTGTGAAGACCCTGGGCGCAGTAGATAAGTCAAATGGCAGTGCAGAGAATTGGCAATGCTTTGAGCCAGCCTTGAATCTGAGACATCTTCTGCATGATTGTCTGATTGGGACATGCAGGTATGCCTCTTTTAGGTCTAAAGTCACGAGCCAAGCCTTGCTGCCCAGCATGGGCAGAAGCTGCTGTAAGGTCAACATCTTGAATTTTGGAATATCCAGGAAAGTGTTTAGAGTAGATAAGTCCAGTATTGGTCTCCAAGCTTTGTCCTTTTTGGGTACCAAGAACAGTCTTGAGTAAAATCCTTGTCCCTGCTCTTGCTGTGGCACTTGTTGAATAGCCCTCATGTCTATGAGAGCTGCGACTTATTTTTGAGCCTCTGCCCATTGATTTTTTGGCAGGTCTGGCCAACCGTTTGCCCTTGGCAGGGTATGGAAATGAAACTTGTAGCCTTGTGACACTGTCTAAAACCCTTTTGTCCTGGGTTATGTGCCAATTTTGAGAAAAAAGTGCTAGTTTTCCCCCTAAGGGTGCCGCCAGAAGATAAGTGCTTGGTACAGGGCAGGGGGAAGTCATTGGGACTGTTTCCTGTATGATTGTGCTTTGTCTTCTCCACCTTTGGAGGTAGACGCACTCCACTGCTTAGACCTGTAGGATCCTTGCGGCTGTGATCTGCCCCTTTGAGGTCTGAGACTGGAAAGGACCAATTTTTTGTAGGCCAGTGTCTGCTAAATCTAGGGAGCTGTACCTGTAAGTAATCCTTGACCGTTTGCATAGATTTAGCTTTGTCCTCCATTTTCTTTAACACCTCTTCTGCCTTAACACCAAACAAGGTATCATGTTGTAAAGGAGCATCTAATAATTTTGCTTTAACATTGTCAGGCAGATTTTGTTCCTTTAACCAGGCATGCCTCATAATGACAGAACCCGTAACAGCGGCCCTGCAGGAGGCCTCCAGAGAATCAAACCCACATTGCAAAGTATGCTTTCCAACTTGTTCAGCTGCATGCAATAAATTCTGCATTTCTTTGTTTTCTGCACATTCAGAACTTGCCATCATTTTCTGTTTAAGCAGTGTCACAATACATTGCTGATATTTGAGCATATGAAACTGGCAATTTAAGGCCTTTATAGCCAAAGTAGCAGATGTGTAAATCTTTTTTCCCCATCTATCCAGTGCCCTAGAATCCCTGTCAGAGAGAGTAGGATTTTTTGCAGTAGAATCCCTGACCCCTTTTGGACCCCGAGAAATAGTTTCTGGGTCTGCAGTAGGGTTTTTGAAAAGGAATTTATGAGAGTCAGGGACCCTGTTGTATCTGTCCGGCTTAACAGGAGCTGGAGGTAGAGTGTCAGGGGTCAGACTAGACTCCGAGAACACATCTACAATGTCCAACACAGGCGGAATAGCCAGAGGCCTGTGTTAAGGTAGCAAAAGGAAGTCTCTGAGCCTTTTCTTAGATTCTGAAAAATCTTGGCTCTCCCAGTGGAAGTGCTCCCTCATGGTATGCAAGGTTTCCCCAAGAGAGTAATCGTCAGGAGGAGAAGCTGAAGGAATTGATTCCTCAGCATCAGAATCCTCATGGGGGGAAAGAGAATATTCCTGATCAGAAGAGGAATCAAAAGAAATGGAAACCTGATCTGAAGATTCATAGTCTGTCTCTTGCCTAGGCCTCTTACCAGGAGGGGGATGGGAACCCCTGATCAAGATCAAGGTAAATAAGTCTTCGGCCATTTTGAGCATCTGTTTTTTGGACATGGAGGCCTGTCCTTGTGGCTCGTGAACTTGTTTCTTTGCCTTTAAAGGTGTTTTTGTCTTTGAAGTCTGTTTAATATACAATTGTTTAGGTCTGAATACACCCTCAGAAGCCGATGCCTGCTCAGCGGCTCTGGACCCATTTGAGGGAATAATCTCCGAGGCTCCAATACCTTGAGTTTCCAGCGGCCTGGCAGACTCCACATGGAAGTCTGTAGCGGCCTGCGACTCTAAAGTAGCAGGTGTCAGGGGCTGTGAAAGCGCCTCACTGAGAACTGGCGACTTACTTAGGAGAAGCTTCGTCTATTTTGGACCTCGGTTGCTTGTCTTTCTTTGCGTTTTTTGTGAACACTGGTAGTCGGATGGCTATCAGACGACACTGTATAATTAAATCTTCGCCCAAAATAGCTTAATGCAAAATCGTACTGACGCTTAATAGTGCGTTGGTTAAATCTAGCACAAAACCGACAACTAGCAACGTCGTGGTCAGGGCCTAGGCAAGGAATACATTAAGAATGAAAGTCCTTATGAGGTATTTGCTTCCCACAAGAAATACAATTAACTTTTTCTGACAGTCAAGAAAAGTTTCCACAACGGGGTACTTGGCTTTTAATGAAGACTTCTGGTCTGAAACTCTAACAAACAAATCTCAGGAGTCTGCCAACAGCACTTGCGAACTGCTTCTACTTCGGGCACTGCACGGCAAGAAAGACTGAATAAAATGGCGTCGGCTGCATCTTTTATACCCCTGATGACCTGACGTCACGTAAGAGGAGACAGCAACCGACGCAGGACCCAAGACTTTGGAATTCAGGCCGACTGAGGGTAACCTGCCAGCAGGATAACCCAAATGTAATGACTGCAACAGTGAAACACAAAGAACATCTGCAGAGGCAAACCCTGCCACAGACTTAGAAAAGAGATAGGTGGTAATGCTTTGTAAAGGTATGGACAGAGGTCCAGGTGGCCGCTTCCAAGATGTCCCTGGTAGGTACTCCACTGATGAAGGCAGTGGAATTGGAGGTTGCCCTAGTGGAGTGGGTACGGATAGACTTAGGGATGGTTTCCCATGCAGTCTGTAGCAAAAATGGATACAGTGTGAAATCCATTTGGAAATGGTTTAGAGATGGACTTTCCCTCTGCCCCTGGGGCAAAGCTTACAAGAAGCTGGTCAGTTTTTCTGAATGGCTTAGTACGGTCCAGATAGTACAGGAGTTGTCTGTGCACGTCTATTTAAGTGTTGCATCAGATACCACCTTGGGCATAAAGAAAGGATTATTCCTCAGGGGGAGTCTGTCTGCATGGAAAATTATGAAGGGTTTGACACCCATGAGAGCTTGATATACTGAGACCCTTCTAGCTGAGGTGATAGCTAGCAGGAAGGCAGTCTTCCAGGAGATGTATTTCAATTCTGTTGAAGCGGCAGGTTAGAATGGTGGTAAGGTTAGTTTCTCTAACACATAATTCAGAATGGAGTAGTAGGTCTTCTGGGAGGCCTGATTATTAGAAGCCCCGCTGGGGAATTGTTTAGAAGCCCCTATGAGGAATTGTTTAATCAAGGGATAAGAGAAGAGGGGTGGGTCTGAATCATAACGGGCAGAGATGGCAGAGGCATTGATTTTAATAGAGGAGAAGAGAGGCCACTATTGAGCAACTCTGCTAAGTAATCCAGGAAGAGAGGGATGGAAGGTTGGGAGGTACTGCCCCCAATTGATTGTTTCCAGGTGCAGAATCTTTTCCATTTTCCTGCATAAGATTTTCTTGTGCTGGGCCTTCTGGCCTCTGTGATGACTTCCGGGACCTGTGTGCTTAACAGAGACTTCTTGTTAGTTTTTAGTGTATAAGCCATGCTGAAAGTTTGAGTGTCTGTAGGTCTGGATGCAGTACCTTCCCCCTCTCCTGGGTCAAGAGGTCTGACCTTAGGGGAAGCAGCTTCGGAGGCTGCATGGTCAGACTGCATAGTAAGGGGTATGAATGCTTTCTGGGCCAATATGGAGCAATGAGGATGGGCTGCACGGTCAGACTGCATAGTAAGGGGTATAAATGCTTTCTGGGCCAATATGGAGCAATGAGGATGGCATTTGGTCTCTCCCCTTTTACTTTGACCAGAACATTGGGAATAAAGGGTAGAGGAGGGTATGCGTACACAAACAGGGAGCTCCAGGGGAAGGTCAAGGCATCCACCTTCCATGCTAGGAGATGATACTCCCTGGTACAAAACTTGTGCAGCTAGTGGTTGAGGTGTGAGGCAAAGCAGTCCACCTCTGGGGTCCACCACTCCTGGGTGATCTGCAGAAAGATCTCTGTGGAGCTGCCATTCGTAGGGGTCCAGTAAGTTTCTGCTTAGGTGGTCTGCCAGTGTGTTGTTGATCCCTGGTAGGTATTGGGCAATTAAGTGTAGCCCCATGGAGGTGGCTGTAAGCCAGAGACTCATGGCTAACCTGCACAGGAGGTAAGATTGGGTGCTCCCTGCTTGTTGATGTACCACATTACTGTGGTGTTTGTTTTTATAAGGACCACCCCTGGCCTGAGATGGGGTTGAAAGGAAGTCAGAGCATTTTGCACTGCCATCATTTCTTTCTGGTTGATGTGCAAGTGAAGCTGCTGGGCATTCCAAAGGCCTTGGGTACACCTGCCTACTAGGTGAGCTCCCCAAGCTATGTCTGAGATGTCGGTGGTGATTGTCTGGCTGGAAGGGTGGAGGATGAAGGGAAGAACCTTGTTCATGGCATAGGCCTCTGCCCACCAGAGAAATTAGTCCCTTATGCAAGGGATCAGTGGGACAGTGGTCTCTAGGGACAGAGTGCTGACACCAAAGATTCTTTAAGTACCACTGAAGTTTCTCATGTGAAGCTTGGCGAGAGGGATGAGAAAGATGCAAGATGCCATGCATCTCAGGGCTTGCAGGACCTTCCTCGCAGTGAGGAGCCTTCTGGAAGCCAGCTGGGTGAAAGTAGAGAGGTAGGAAGCTCTGCTTTTCTGGGGATAGGAAGGCCATTGGGGTTGCTGTGTCTAGCACAGCTCCCAGGAAAACAATTTTCCTGGTGGGGTTTTGCTTTTTTTCTCGTTGATGGTGAACCCTAGGGAAGTTAAAAGTTTTTTTGACAAAGAGAAGATCCTGGAGCAACTTTTTTTGCTGTTCGCCTGAATGAGGCAGTCGTCCAGGTAAGGGTAAATCTGTACATTTCTCTGTCTGCAGAATGCTATAGCCGGGGCCAAGCATTTGGTGAATATTCTGGGAGCAGTAGCTAAGCCAAAGGGCAGAACAGAGAACTGAAAGTGCTGATTGCCTGCTCTGAAGCTCAGGAATTTTCTGCACGATTCCCTGATGGGGGTGTGAAGGTAGGCATCTTTTAGGTCGTGTCACCAACCAGGCATTTTGTGTGAGCATAGGCAGAAGCTGCTGCAAAGTTAGTATTTTGAATCTGGGGACCACCAAGGAGGTGTTTGGATAGATCCAGGATGGGATGCCAAGTGCCCTCTTTTCTGGGAACAAGGAATAGTCTGGAGTAAAAACCTTTTCCTGTTTGATCTGGAGGGACAGGTTCTACTGCCCCCCCCCCCCCCGATTTAATGCCTCTGCCCACTGGGTTGGGGAAAATCTGGGTACTCTCTTGGAACAGGGAGTTCGCTGAAGGAGAATCTGTATCCCTGAGAAATTGTTTTTATTCCACATTGGTCCTTGGTTATAAAGGCCCAATTGTCCTTGAAGAGGGTGAGCCTTACTCCTAGTTGTAGATGAGTGAAAGGAAGGCAGAGGGGGGAGAGAGTTATTGTGAGTACTTGCCATAGAAGCTTGGCTTAGAACTCCCTGCCTTAGAGACAGACATGGTCCATTGTTTGCTTCTTTGCTGGCCCTGGGATAGGGGGGCCTGGATGTCCTGTCCCTGCAGGGCTTACCTTGGCCCCATCTGCTGGGTGCAGGGAAGGCCCAGTGCTTAGAGGTGAAGTTCCTGCTGAATCTGGGCGGTTGAGCTTGAAAGAAATCTTACTGTTTGCATAGATTTTGCTTCGTCTTCCATCTTCTTAAGCACCTCTTCTGCTTTTTCCCCCAAACAGGTGTTCCTTACCTAGGGGTGCTTCAATAAGTTTAGACTTAACATGATCAGGGAGAGGTTGTTCATTCAGCCATGCACGTCTTCTATCCTGTCAATGCTGCCCTACTAGAGGCTTCTAGGGCATCATATCCACAATGTAATGAGTGCTTGGCCACTTGATAAGCAGAGTGTAGCAATTCTGCCAGCTCTTTTGAGATGGCACCATCAGGAGAGGTAGCAATCTTCTGTTTTAAATGTTCCAATGTGTGTTGTTGACATTTCAACATATGGAACTGACAACTGAGTGCTCAGACAGCTAAGGTTGCAGAGGTGTATACTTTCTTACCCCATCTGTCCAGAGCTCTGGATTCTTTGTCAGAAGGAAGAGAATTCTTGGCAGAACTAGTCTTAGCTCCTTTGGGTCCCTGTGTAATGACCTCAGGGTCTGCAACAGGGTTCCTGTACAGGTATTGAGAGAAACCTGTACTCTGTAGTACTCGTCAGGTTTAGCTGGAGCAGGAGGCAGGGCATCAGGAGCTAAGCTGGATTCATAGAAATCATCATCCACCACTTCCAGAATAGGTGGGATGGCCAGAGGTCTGTGCTGGGGCAGGTCCAAGTAGTTTATTTTACCATGGGTATTCCCGAGATTCCCAATGAAAATGTTCCCTGAGGAGTGAAGGGTTTTCCCCGAAGGAGAGGTCCTCTGGAGGGGAGGCAGAGGGGATGGATTCCTCTGCATCTGAATCCTCAAACAGTTAAGGGATGATGTTCCTCTTCAAAAGCATAACAATCAGATTCCTCAGACTCGGTCCGTCAATTTCTGGAGAAAGATGCCTTTTCCTTTTTGGAGTGGGGGACTGAGTACCTCGGATAAGAGAGATGAGATCTTCCGCCATTTTAAGCATTTGAGCTTGGAGGTGGGGGAGCAGTAGCAAGATGGTGGCTAGAAGCATATTTCCTGGGAGTGGCCTGGCTTCTAGGCCTGAGAGAATCTGGTCTCTGTCTAGAATCGGTAGTGCGAACGGCCTCCTTGGAAGCCAGTGCCTGTGTCGCGGCTCCAGACCCACCAGAGGCAGACACAACAAAAGGCTCGGAAGACAAAGAGGATTTCTGCGGCATACCAGACTCCGAAAGGGTCTCAGCAGAGGCCTGCGTAGAAAGCGAGTTAGGCGTCAGGGGCTGCGAAAGCGCCTCACTGAATTCCGGAAAAACGACGACTTGCTTTGCGGTAGCGTCATCGGAAGGCTTAGCCTTGTGTGGCCAGTCTCTATCTTTACATTTTTTAGAATGTCGACCGATTGTTGGCTGACGGATGCCATACAGGAATTCGAAGATGGAATATGAAAATAACTGTCTACAAAATGAGTTCTATGGCGAATGGTTCTCACATTGAAGCGGGCACAGAACCAGCAACGAGGGATGTCGTGGTCTGGGCCTAAACAAGTGATGCAGTAAGAATGAAAGTCTCTGTGTGGGATCTGTTTTCCAGAGGCGAGACAATTAACTTTTCCGGACATTGATTAGAGCAAGAAAAAAAGGGTCCCCAGTGGGGTACTTGGCTTTAGACATTTTCTGCTGAAATGTGACTTCTGGTAGTGACCGACCGGCACTTGTGCGAACTGCTTCTGCTACAGGCTCCACGGCAAGAAAGACTGATGTAATGACGTCGGCTGCCTTGCTTTATAGTACTGATGACCTGACGTCAGACTACAAGCGACAGCAGCTGGCACACAAAAACACTGACTCTGGTATTCGGGCCGGCCAAGGGCTACCACAGCCAGGATAACCTACAGGTGATGACTGCAACACTGAAACACGAAGAACATCTGGAAATTAATTCTGAAGATAAAATACTGGACCCACTGCAATTCCCTAGCATAAAGGTACTGTTTGCCAAACCAAGAGTAGGATTTGGAAAGTTAGTGAGTATTGTATTTGCTTGGCACTTTCAAACAGTGCAGTATCATAAGGATCAAGTGCATGCATACAGACTAATTCTCAAAACAATGTAATGCACTAATGGATCTAAAAAGAATTGGAGGATGGATCTCCTCTATTCAATAATCAGACATTCAGTTCTGCTGACAATACAACAGCTCTAGTATTCTACTTGTTTTTCTGACGTTACCAAAAACATAAGACATCATGGAATAATTTTAAGCTTGTGGCTATAAAGCATATACTAGCACATAAATTACTTCTGAAACAAACTAACAAAAATATTAATAACCCGAAAATATGGGAAAAGGTCTTCAATATTATATTAGCATGATACTGATTTTAGGAATATATTAAATATAGGAAGCATTTCATGTAGATACTGTATAAATGGTTTGTAGTAGTTATAGTGTATTATGTGTGTGATGTTTATTGTATTTTTGTAATGTTTTTGGAAAATATATTTCAATAAAAATTTATTATGGAAAAAAAAAAAAAAAAGAACTGCACTTACAAAGAGTACATGTACCAGAGCCCCATTACTGTACAAAATTAAAAAGAATGCTGAAATATAGCCAACCGTCAGGACACCAAGCTTAGGTTGTACAAATCAACTCATCTATGGTAGGCACATGACACTGCCAACCAACCATGACAAAACTGTAAGAAACAATAAAATGGGATGGTGAAGACAGGCCAGAATAAGGTCACCTATGTACAGTACTAACAGTTACCTGAATGATGTACTGAACTGCGCAAGTTCAACAACTGATTTATCAATGGACTTGTGAACATGCTGAATTAACACTGAGGTTTGTTAATGGAGAGAGATTTTATTTGAAAGTCCCACTGGGTATCCCATACAGGGGTACCCTCAAATAAAAAATGTTTGTCAGCAGATTGTACAAATGCTCTAATATAACCCCCCCCCCCCCATCGTTTAAGTAAATCACAACCCACCAGTAGAAAAGCAAGCTATGAACCTATCCATAAGGTAGGTAGAGGTTCAAACTAACATACACACAGACTGAAGCAAAACCTCTAGTACAGCCAGCCAGGGTCATCTGTTCAAAAACTGCCCCAGAACCCCTCTACACAAAAAAAGTACAGTTTTGTACCTACCATAAATGTAGATGTCCAAGAGGTATGCATCTGCAGTCCTAACATATGGGTTATCCTGCCTCAGGCAGCCCTTCGGTCGGCCGGATTCCAAAGTCTGGGTCTGGCCTCGGCTGATGCCGCACTTCACCCGACGTCATAGCTGCAGTGAATTGGGTATAAAGGTATCAGCCGACGCCATTTTCCTCAGTGTTTCTTGCCCCAGATGCCAGGTGCCCTCTAGGAAGGCTAAATTTGGATAAATGCAAAAGATTCCAAATAGTAGAGAGCAAACAATATAAACATGCATGTACATATATACAAACAAATACACCATAATAGATTCCCCCAGCTAGCTACAAGATGGGCAAATACCCTAGGAGTACCACAGAGGGGAAGGAGGGTGGGTAATCCTGACTGCAGATGCATACCTCTCGGACATCTACATTTATGGTAGGTACAAAACTGTACTATGTCCTTCAAGGATGCATCTGCAGTCCTAACATATGGGTAGAATACCATAGCCAAACTGGGGGAGGAGGCACTAAGGTGATTATGGTGTAGTTGAGATCCCTTGCAAAACAGCAGCTGCAAAACCTGCTTGGGATCTGGAGTATTATAATGCTTGGCAAATGTATGCACGGAGCTCCAAGTAGCAGCTTCTAAAATGTCTTTGGTAGCCACTCCTCGTAGGAAAGCTGTAGTAGTGGCTGTAGCCCTTGTGGAGTGAGGTCTGATGTTTTCTGGAGTTGCCTTTCCATGAAAAGAGTAACAAAATCTAATTCAATTTCATATCCATTTTGAGATTGTCTGTTTTGAAATTGCTTTTCCTTCCATTCCTGTTGCATATGCTACCAGAAGCTGGTCAGTTTTTCTGTTGGTCTTGGTTCTGTCCAGATAGTAGCACAATTGCCTGTGCACATCCAAGGTATGTAGTAATCTTTCCCCCGTTCTGTGGGTTGGGGAAGAATGCTGGTAGGTGGATTGCTTGGTTCAATGATACCCTGGAGACCACTTTTGGCATAAAAGTAGGGTTGGTTCTCAAGGACACTCTATCCTGATGGAAGATAAGGAAGGGCTGTACTGCCATTAATGCCTGTAATTCTGAAACCCTTCTTGCTGAAGTGATTGCAAGCAGGAAAGCAGTTTTCCAAGATAAGAACTGTAATTCTGCTATTGCTGCTGGCTCTTAAGGGGGAAGTGTTAACTTTTCCAGCACAAAGTTAAGGTCCCATGTAGGCAAAGGTGGCTTCCTTGGAGGCTTTACATTTTTAATTCCTCTCAGAAACTGCCTGAGTAGAGGATGAGAGAAGACTGGAGGATCCATGTTGTATTCTGCTAAAATTGCTGATGCATGAATCTTGATGGAGGAGTAAGACAGGCCATTGTGGAAAAGTTCTGCTAAGTATTCCAGGATGTTAGCTAAGTTTGCTAATGATACATTTTCCCCTTTTGCTGCACTCCAAATGAGGTATCTTTTCCATTTGGCTGAATAAGTCTTCCTTGTGGAGGGTCTGCGAGCCTCCAGGATAATGTCCTTAACCCTCTGAGATAAATCTGGGTTATTTTGTTTTATGTAATGTTCCAGGCAGCTAGCTGCAGTGTGCTCAAGTTTGGATGTAGGATCTTGTAGTTGTCCTGTGTTAGCAGTAAAGGAACTAGAGGTAGAGGCCATGCGTGTGTCCGAGACATACTCCTCAGTAGCGGGTACCAATGCTGCCTCGGCCAGTCTGGAGCTATCAGGATGATCCTTGAGTGATCTTCTTTGATCTTCAGTAGCACTTTGTGCATCAAAGGAAGAGGTGGGAATGCATACGCTGTCAGGTTTTCCCAACTGAAGGATAGGGAGTCCACCTTCCAAGCAAGAGGGTGGTATGTCCTTGTGCAGAATTTCCTCAATTGGTGGTTGTGTGGGGATGCGAACAGGTCTATTTCTGGTAGTCCCCATTTCTTTGTAATGGTTTTGAAGATGTCTGGATGCAGCATCCATTCGTGGGCATCCGTGGTAGTTCTGCTTAAGGTGTCTGCTAGTATATTTTCTTTTCCTGGCACAAATATTGCCTGGAGTTGAATGTTGAGGTTCAGGGCCACATTCCACAGGTCCATTGCCATCCGGCATAGAGGATATGAGTGCGTTCCTCCCTGTTTGTTGATATACCACATGACTGTGGTGTTGTCTGTCCTTATCAGCAAATGACCCTGTTGAAGAAAAGGTCTGAATGTCTGTAGTGCCCGTTTCACTGCCAGCATCTCTTTTAGATTTATGTGAAGGTTCAGCTGGTCTTGTGCCCATAGGCCTTGTATACACTTGTCCACCATGTGCGCCTCCCAGCCTAGGTCTGAGGCGTCCGTGGTGATAGTCTGGCTTGGGTGAGGTTTGTGGAAAGGCAGTCCTCTGTTCATCTGACAGGCATGAGCCCACCACAGGAATTCTTGTTTCAGGCATGGGATTATTGGAATCTGGGCTTCTAGACTGTGCTTGTGTTGAGACCATACATTCCTTGGGTACCATTGCAACTTCCTCATATGCAGCCTGGCATGTGGTATCAATATTATGCAGGATGCCATGTAACCTAGGGCTTGCAGGACTTTCCTTGCTGTAAGCTGGTTCTGTGTTGTTAATGCCATGAAATAGAGTGGTAGCTGCTTTTGCTTTTCTGCTGTGAGAAATGCCATCTGATTTGATGTGTCCAGTTCTGCACCCAAGAATGTTATCCTTTGGGATGGTACCAGCCTTGACTTTTTCATGTTGACTGTGTATCCCAGGGCTTGTAGTAGTGGTATAACCTTTTCCAAATCTTTTGTTAATTTGGTCTTGTTGTCCGCTTGCATTAGGCAGTCGTCCAGGTATGGGTAAATCTGAATTCCCTGAAGCCTGCAATGAGCAATTACTGATGCCAGGCATTTCGTGAATACTCTGGGCACAGTAGATAAGCCAAAGGGCAATGCTGAAAATTGATAATGCTCTGATCCTGCAAGAAATCTGAGGTATCTTCTGCAATCTGGTCTTATAGGGACGTGCAGGTATGCCTCCTTGAGATCTAGAGTCACCAGCCAAGACTCCTTGCCCAGCATGGGAAGAAGTTGCTGTAGGGTCAGCATTTTGAATTTTGGAACAATGAGATGTGTTCAGAGCGGACAGGTCGAGAATAGGTCTCCATTGGTTTTCTTTTCTTGGTACCAGGAAAAGTCTGGAGTAAAATCCTTGCCCTTGTTCCATGGGAGGTACCTTTTCTATAGCTCTCATCCTTAGTAGGTGGTTGATTTGTTCTAGAGCGTTTGTTTTTTGGTTTGGTGGTAGGTTTGGCATTCCTCTCTTTTTTGGTAGAGTGTGGAAGTGAAACCTGTAGCCTTTGTCTATGGTCTGTAAAATCCATTTGTCTCCTGTAATGTAATGCCAGTTTACGGAAAATAAGGCTAGCTTTCCGCCTAAGGGTGCTTCCAGTTGTTTCCTGGTAGGAGGTATCAGAGCCAAGTCATTGTGTCTGTCCTGTGGAAGTGGTCGTAGCTGGATCTGTGGCAGTACTTCTCTGGTTGTTAGGCTGCCACTGACGTCCCCTGTAGGCACCTCTGGATTGACCTCTGCCTCTTGGGCGCCTATTTCTGCCTCTCTGGGCTCTGGAGGTGTCTGGAAAGGACCAATTCTTCGAAGGCCAATTTCTACTAAACCTTGGAGGCTGGACCTGTAAGAAATCCTTGACTGTTTGGACAGATTTTGCTTTTTCTTCCACCTTCTTTAGCACTTGCTGTGCAGGGGAACCAAACAAACTTTGTTTCTCCATGGGAGCATCTAGGAGTTTTGACTTTACATGGTCTGGTAAGGATTGTTCTTTTAACCATGCATGCCTTCTAATCACTGTTCCAGTCATAGCTGATCTAAAGGAAGCCTCCAGTGCATCATAGCCGCATTTTAAGGAATGATTACTGACCTGTTGAGTGTTATGTACCAAATCCTGAAGGGACTTACGGTCTATAGGTTCAGGAGAGGACAGTTTTTTATTTAGCTGGTCTAACAAAAATTCCTGATACTGAATCATGTGGAATTGACAGTTTAAGGCCCTAGCCGAAAGAGTAGCAGAAGTATAAACTTTTTTACCCCATCTCTCTAATGCTCTAGATTCTCTTTCAGAAGGGAGGGGGTTTCTGGCAGAGGCAGCTGCTACAGCTTTGGGGCCCTGTGAAATGGTTTCAGGATCTGCAATAGGAGCCTTATACAAGTGAAAGTGAGTGTCCGGGATCCCTGTAATATCTATCGGGCTTGGCAGGGGCCGGGGGAAGAGAGTCAGGGGCAGTACAAGCATCATTATATGCATCAACTGTTAGTACTGGAGGAATGGCTAAAGGCCTATGCTGTGGTAAATGTAAAAAGGTCCTTAGCCTTTTCCTTGAATCTGAGAAATCCTGGCCCTGCCATTGAAAATGCTCTCATAGCATGTAAGGTTTCCCCAAAAGAAAATTCCTCAGGAGGAGAGGCAGAAGGAATGGAGTCTTCTGCATCGGAATCCTCAAAAGGGGAATATGGGCCTTCTGGAGGTTCTGAGATTTCTGAATCATCCGAGGAATAGTCTGTAGAAACTGGATCGGGGGGCTCTGCTCTAGGCCTCTTTCTCTGGAGGGGGTTGAGAGTCCCTGCCAGGGTGAGGTTGGGATCCCCTGATCAAAGAAATGAGATCCTCAGCCAGGCTGAGCATTTGGGAACTAGAGGTAGGCCTGTGTGAGGGGGTTTTAGCAGGCAAGGCCTTAGAAGATTTAGCTGCTTTAGCCCTAGCAAAAGCCTTGATAGACATAGATGCAGGGGGCTTAGCAGCTCCACGTGCAGGAGTAGATATGTCTAAAGAATAGTATCTGATAAATCCTGTGTACCTGCAACAGCAGTGGAAATTTCAGTAGCAGATTCAGCCATGCTGTGTGAGGCCTCGGCTATAGGAGGCATGCTTTCGGCAGAAGGAAGAACCGTGGACTCGGTTTCAGCCAAAACAGAGACACTCGCGGTTGGCTTAACCGTGGTTTCGGACGAAAACACGGACCGCGAGTGTCGGTCCTTTTCCTTACGCTTTTTAACTGATTGTGAAGTCGGAGTCTCCGACGGCATTTTGTAAGCAAAAGCGGGACCAAAAAACTCCTCTGCAAACTCCGACCGACTTCTAAGTGTTCGTCGGTTGAAGGAAGCACAGGCTAGACAAGCTGCTACGTCGTGGTCTGGGCCTAAGCAAGGAAGGCAGTAAGAGTGGAAATCCTTATGAGGTATTTGTTTCCCACAAGTTAAACAGTTATTTACTTTTTCTGACATCGGCTGAGGCAAGAAAGAGTCCCCAACGGGGTACTTAGCTTTTTAGAAGTCTTCGGTAGTAGTAATCTCTGGATCTGACCGACCGGCACTTGCGAACAGCTTCTGCTTCGGGCACCGCGCGGCAAGAAAGACTGAGGAAAATGGCGTCGGCTGATGCCTTTATACCCAATTCACTGCAGCTATGACGTCGGGTGAAGTGCGACATCAGCCGAGGCCAGACCCAGACTTTGGAATCCGGCCGACCGAAGGGCTGCCTGAGGCAGGACAACCCATATGTTAGGACTGCAGATGCATCCTTGAAGGACATCTCCACTGAAAAAAGGGCCGCAGACATAGCAGAATATCTGACAATCCTACGAAGGCACCAGATGGGTTTACTGGAATGGTTACCAAAAGGTGAATACAGCCAGGCAAACAGTAGGACAACACACTTCCCTACAGGCCAACAAACTTATATGGAGCAAAATAGGCATCTGATAAATTCTTAATGCATTTTTCATCATTTAAATTCAGACTCAAAGTTGGTTGCTTTTCTCTTCACATTTAGAGCTTTTTCCCCAAGGTTCGAAAATGACAAAAAAGGAGTTTATCACTTGTCAGACTGGGCAGAAAAAAAATTTTCAGCAGAGACCCAAGAGGAAAGGTTCCACAGTGACTACATATACATGAATCCATAACGAATGACAATAAATGTACAATCACAGTGCATACATGTGTATAAAAACTGGATCATTTAAGCAAGACAATGTCAGACATTAACAAAAAGGCTTGGTAAATGAAGCCACTCTATCCCTATAAAATATTATCAAGCTTGTAAATACATTAGGGCCTGCAACTCTAAACCTTGCTAGCTTAAGTTAACAAATGGGACTTCCTGCAGGATGGGAGTGTTGCATTAAAATGTAACTTCAGTTTTTCAACTACAAGATTCAAATACCAGTTAAACCAAACATTTTCTGGGAGTTTTTTGGTATAGCAGTTCCTTAAAGAAAAATAAACTAGCCACTGGAATAGAAGCCAAAAAGTACAGTACTGTAATACAAGCTGATAATGCAGAGCACTGAACTTATAACAGGCATGTAAAATACTCTAGGCATGTCAAACTGAAGGGAAGCTGGCTCAGACACTTTTTCCATTTAGGAAGCCAAACCTTTCTACTACTTAAAATAATCTTGATATCAACACGCCATCAATATTCCTTTTTTCAACATAAGCTACAGAACAAAAATACGAGCCAGTAAAAAAATCTATATTTTTTGAAAATTTTATAATTAAAAATCTAAAATTATTCTTAACACTTTTATTACTGTCTCTCTTCCGAAAGCTAGGCCATATTATAGACTATGTCTGGTCCTTGAATCTAAAGGGTTGCACCTCCATAAGGGTCAGATATTCTCCTTAACATTTTCTGGGGGTGTCTGTGCCCGTTCTTTCACTAGGGGAACAGCTGGAAACCAAGAAAACCTATTTAAATGTTATGTCATGGCATTAAAAAACAAAAAAGGTCTTGTCAAGCTTGAAGTCATAATGTTTGACAGTTGTTAATCTGAAGAAAAATGACTGTGGCCCTTTAATGTTTTTGAAATGCTGTTGCCAGTAAATTTCAAACAGCCTTATGGACAATATTCTTGGATATACAACCCTGCAAAGCACAGTGCATGAGCAAACAGCTCTAAAGACAAGGAACCTATATATCCTAGGAGTATTGTACAAGTCAGATTACACTTTTAAAACTCTCTGAACACAAAATAACAAATCACTTTCTAAAAGTAATTTTTGCTCTAATGACTTAATCTTCTATACACTGTCGGAACTGTATCGCCTACAAACGGTTGTGGTGATGAATAGCACAAAACTGAGTATCCCGGACAGCTTCAAAGACCTGCTTGCAAATACATAAAGACATAAGCCATCTCTGAAACAGTTTGAAATTTTCTGTTTACCAGTATTTTTAAAGAAACTGACATAACTTTATAACTGCATTCTCTTATGTACTCCCCGTAACTAAGGCATCTGTGCTGCCCATCACTCTTCAACGTATGCATAAGTTATGGATCCGATCCTTGGATCTGAGACTGCCACATTCTACAGACTCCAAATTCAATTCTCAAGCTCCTCCCTCTACCCATATTGCCCTACTCCATTCCCCACTTAACTCAGATAGTTTTCTGCCAGATTTCAGTGTATAACAGAAAAGAAAATTAGAAGAGAGCTCAAACCCAGAACTACAGGTTCCAAAAAAAGCCATCAGGGCACTCCAGAAGATGACAGGAAGGGGGAAGGAGGTTGGGGAGTTGAGGATGAATGAAAATAGACAACACAGATGCCTAGTTATGGTGAGTACATAACTAACATTGCTCTTTTCATCCTTCAACGTATTGGACAGAATCCACAGTTACGTAAATCTTGGGTGGCCCTCATGGAAGTATAATCCAGAGAACCGCTGAACCAAAGGCAGCTCTGCTTCAGGAAATTAAGTCCAATTTGTAATGAGTAATACGGGTATGAGCATTAGAGCAAATGGCTGCTACACAAATATTAATGGAAGATCTAGACTTAAAGGTGGATGAGGTGGCCATGGATCTAGCTGAATGGGCCTTAGGTGGTTTTGGTAGGGAGAGGCCTTGCTAAGAATAAATCCAGAAAATGCACTGGCCAAATGGATACCCAATTCTGCAACTTTACAAATTAGTGGAAAGGAGACAAACTGGTCTGTTTTTCTGAATTCTTTAGTTTTGTGCAATTAGAAACGGTCTATGCACATTTAAAAGATACAGCATGTATTCTCCTTTGTTCAAAATTTGATTACTGGTTAAGTGAATGACCATTTATATTTGACTCAAACCACTTTTGGTAGGAAAGGAGGACTGCTTTGTAAGGTAATCCTGTCTTTATGAAAAACACCGTATGGGGCTTTTGATGAAAGAGAATCACGTTTGGAAATTCTTTTACCAGAAGTAATAGCAACCAAAATTCCCATTTTGGAAAACTTTTAGTTATGTACTCACCATAACTTCAGATGTTTGGGATCCATCTCGCCTACATTCTGGGTTCGGAGCCGATCCCTCGGCTCCGACTCGGCACGCTTATGCTATAGAGCGAGGCCTCTTATTGGCTGAGCTATCTTTATCCCAGGATGCACCACCACTAATCCCCCAGATCTTGTTTGTCCGCATTCATGCACACATGCACAACTTGATTATATAACATTGTTAGATGTTTCAAGATGAAACAACAGGATTCGGACCTTCTGATATCCTCTGATCTCCAAGGACGGGGGAAGGAGGGTGGGTATTAGGAATGTAGGCGAGATGGATCCCAAACATCTGAAGTTATGGTGAGTACATAACTAAAAGATGTTATGTGATCCTATCTCGCCTATATTCTGTACTGATGGGACAGCGTCCTTAGCACCTAAATCCCGGGTGGCTCATTGGAAAACACTCCTGAGCACTGTGGAACCAAATGAAGCTCGTCCTCTAGATGCCACATCTAATTTGTAGTGGGAAATGAAGGTGTGCGGGGAAGACCATGTAGCCGCAGCACAAATGTCACTAATAGCAAGCTTAGAATGAAATGCTATCGAAGTAGCCATAGCCCTTGTAGAATGAGCCTTGACAGGAGTGGTAAGCTCTTTGTTAGAATAAAAATAAGCTTGATTAATACAGTCTCTGATCCATTTGGCAATAGTGACCTTTGTGACCGCGTTGCCCAATCTGTTATCTGCAAAGGATACAAACAACTGATCTGTTTTCCTAGTTTGTTTGGTCCTGTTTAAATAAAAACGTAACTGTCTGTGGACATCTAGTGTGTGGAATATGAACTCCGCTTTGTTAGAGTATTTTGGGAAAAAAACTGGAAGGTCTAACGATTGTTGTAAGCAGAAAGTAGAACAAACTTTAGGGACAAAAGAAGGATTTGGTCTGAGGGACACTCTGTCTTTGTGAAAAACCAAGTACGGGGGTTTTACTGACAAGGCTTGAAGCTCTGAAACTCTTCTGGCAGAAGTAATTGCCACCAGAAAAGCTGTCTTCCATGACAGAAACTTTAGATCACATGTAGCTGCCGGTTCAAAGGGGAAAGAAGTCAAGGCGCGTAACACTATATCGAGATCCCATGGAGGTGCAGGATGAGAAATCGGAGGTCTTAACAGAGCAGCACCTTTCAAGAAGGTCTTACACAATCTATTGCTCATTAAAGGTGGGTCTATGGATTCGTGAAAATTAGAAATTGCTGCCAATTGTACCTTGATGGTAGAAACTGAAGAGCCTTGATTGAAAAGAGAAGTCAGAAATTTTAGTACTTCTGCCACAGGAATAGAAATGGGGTCCAGGCCCCGGAGTTGAGCCCAAATAGCAAATCTTTTCCATTTGCTAGAATAGAGTTTCTTTGTAGCAGACTTATGGGCCGAAGATAATATGCGTACAACATCTGGATCCAATGTAGGACTCCTGACTATCGTCGGAAGAGGAGGAGCCAAGCCGTCAATTTTAAGGTGTGTAGGGACTGGTGGAATAGTCCCGACTGATGAACCAGTAGGTCTGGGATCCGATTCAGGAACCAAGGACCCTCCAAGGCATGTTTCCGAAGATAGGGGAACCACACTTGACGAGGCCAGTAAGGAGCAATTAAGATCATTTTGCTCCCCAAGAGAGATGCCTTTTGAATCACTCTGGGAAGGAGAGGAACTGGAGGGAAGGCATAAAGCAAGCCGGTGGGCCAAGGATGGACTAATGCGTCCATGGGGCTCTCCCCCGAAGTCGGGGTTAGGGAGAAGAATTCTTTGCACTTTGCATTCAGAGGAGTCGCGAAGAGATCGCAACACAGAACTCCCCATTCGCTGAAAATCTGACTTGCCACTGTCATATTCAGAGACCATTCGTGAGGGGAGAGGATGGTCCTGCTCAATCTGTCGGCTATCACATTGGACTTGCCCGGTATGTGAGTAGCCACTAGGAAGCATTTGGTCGAGACTGCCCATTCCCAAACTCTCATGGCTTCTCTGCAAAGAGGATAGGACCTGGTCCCTCCCTGTTTGTTCAGGTACCAAACAACTGACATGTTGTCTGAGTGAACAGCAATTACGCCCAGAGGGAGATAATCGTGAAGGGCTTGAAGGGACAGAAGTACTGCCCTCATTTCCAAGATGTTGATATGAAGCAAAGTCTCTTCCGGATGCCATTTTCCTTGGACTGACCTGCCCAGGGAATGCCCCCCCCCCCACCCCGTCTGGGAGGCGTCCGTGGTCAAAGTGGCCGCCGGAGGAGGTAGAACAAAGGGTCGTCCCTGATCCAAGTTGGAGGGCACTAGCCACCAGCGAAGGTCCCGTCTGCAAGATTCCGTGATCCATACAAGGTGACTGAGGGGAAGTTCCTGAAAGGACCACTGAGCTGAGAGAAGCCACTGGAGAATTCTCATGTGCAACCTTGCCAAGGGGACTAGAAGAACCGTGGCGGACATGGATCCCAACAGCTGCAGGACCATTCTGGCTGGGGCTTTGGATCTGGGAAGTAAGGCTCGAACTTGAGCCTGTATGGTTTGTATCCTGTCTGTAGGTAGAAAGACTCGCATTTGGTTTGAGTCCATCTCTACCCCTATGAATCTTATTCGTTGAGATGGCCGCAACACAGACTTTGGCCAATTGAAGGTGATTCCAAGGGAATTGCCCAGTGATATAGTGGCTTGTAGGCTTCGCAGAAGTAGATGCTTGGAGGTGGCAGTTAGGAGCCAGTCGTCTAGATACGGAAACACCTGGAATCCTAGACTTCTCAGGTGAGCAGTCACGACTGCCAAACACTTGGTGAACACCCTGGGGGCTGTGGTGAGACCAAAGGGCAGCGCACTGAACTGAAAATGACTGCCTCCTAGGCTGAAGCGCAGATGTCTTCTGGACGCTTGATGTACCATGATATGATAAGCGTCCTTGAGATCTATGGAGCACATCCAAACACCTTTCTCCAGCAATGGGAGAATGGTTTGTAGGGTGACCATTCGGAACTCGGACTTTGACTGAACGGTTTAGGATGCTGAGATCCAAAAATGGGCCTCAAGTCCCTGGTCTTTTTTGGCACCAAAAAGAATCTTGAGTAAGTCCCTAATCCGATCTGGTCTGCGGGGACCGGTTGGATGACTCCTTTTTGCAGCAGCTTTGAAACTTCTGAGGCTGCGGTATCCCGTTGACTGGGTGGTGGGTCCGGGATTTTATTGGACTGGGGGGGGGGGGGGGAATGGGATGGAGTAACCTCCGGCAATAATCCGAAGTACCCATCGGTCCTGAGTGATCCCTTCCCAGGCCTTTAGGTGCTTCGAGAAACGACCCCCGACTGGCTCCGGAGCAGCACAGCCGGGCAATCCCTCAGGGACTATGAAAGGCTGAAGAGCCACGAAAGGACTCGCGGTCTCCAGCGTTGCGAGGGCCTCTGCCGCCTCTGGGACGGCGTCTTCCGGAAGAATTTCCCCCTCTTCTGCCTCTGGAAGGGGAACCCTCCTGCAGAGAGGGGTAAGGCTTCTGAGATCTACAGAACAGCATTTTCCCTCCTCTTTTAGCCTTGGGATAAGGCCGAAAGGGAGTGGAAAATCGTGCCCCTACGGCAGTCAGAGTCTTACCCTCCTGTTCACAGCGGGTTAGAGTGTCTTTTACCTTGGGTCCAAACAGGGAGGACCCATCAAAGGGGGCGTCGGCAAATGAAGACTTAAAGGCCTCCGCAAAATGACACAGGCAGAGCCAGGCTTGTCTCCGTAGAGCAATGCCCGTACCCGCCGCTCTACTCGCCCCTTCGGCCGCATAAGAAATGAGCCTCATGGACGAGTTCGAAATAGACGACATTGTGGCCAGCTGAGAGCCAACAGTCTGGGCCAGCTCCTCAGGCAGGTTACCCAAGAGGGTATCAGATAGCTCCTTAATCAGATCCCTCTGAAATCTGGTAAAGTGCGTAAGGTAGTTCAAGGACCTCAGTGTAAAGGCCGCTGAACTGAGGGTGCGCTTTCCGTACCGATCCATGCTCCTAGACTCCTTATTAGGAGGATGGACAGACGTAGAAGCCTCTGCTACATCTTGCTGGGTAGCAGATGCTACCACCAAAGCATCTACAGCCACACCTTTAGTTAGGAACTCTCTATCAGGGGGCGCTGAGAGAAATTTGTTCGGACGAGCAGGCACCGGTTCCACAGAGTCTGGGTGTTCCCACGCCCTTCGACAGATCAAATCCAAGAGCTCGTCGAAGGGTGGACACACCCAGGAGGTGGAGGGCTGAGCCCCGAAGGCCTTCAGGAACACAGACTCATCAGCAGAGGGAGGTTTGGACTGCCAGCCGCCTCGTTGTTTTAGGGCTTCCAGGATGTCTGCAAAGGAGACATCATCTGAGGACGACTTGGGGGACCCCTCTGCATCATCGAGATCAGTGTCGGATGTCAGAGACTTATCAGGGGAGTCAACGTGCTTCCTCTTGCACAATCTCTTCCTGAGAGGTTCTTCCGAAGAGGCTTCAGAAGGACCTCCAGGAGGGGGAGAAACCCCAGCGGGGGTAACCTGAGGCCCGGGGGCTCCGCTGTCTAAGGACAGGGAGACTGCCAACGACCCAGTCTCCGTATGCAGGGAAGGAGCTGGGGAAACCGTGGAGGTAGCCAAGGAAGATTTGGCTAAAGCACTCCTCATAGCCCTGAAGGCAGGACCACCAGAATCCTGGGAAGGTCCCACCTCCGTGGCCACGACAGTGGACGGCACTCCCGCCGCCGACGCACCAAGAGGGAGACTTGGAACCGAAAGCATCAATCCCGAAGCCTCCCCCCCATGGCCGAAGGAAGAAGTCCGTGTACTGAACTCTGACCCAAGAGCCGGAGTTGGAGCAAGGGTCGGGCCCGACCCTAACACCTCCACAGGTTCCACCAGCACCGGCTCCAACGGTGCCGAAGCTGTTGGAGGAGGAACCACAGTAGGGGAGTGGACCATCGGCTCCAAAGTCAAATGGGCTGGAGCCGAAACTAGCTTTTGGAACACCGGAGACTGGAAGAGTCGAAGGAGCACCCTGTTGATGTCCGAATCAGACATCTTGGATGAGGATACCGATCGGGCCCGAACCGATTTCTCCATTGGCTCCGAAGGGCTTGGGCACCGGCTCCGAATGGACTCAACTATCGGCTCCGAGGAAGGTTTCAAGGAAATTTCCCTCGGTGCCGATAAGGACTTCGGCTCCGAGGGGGAAGAGTCTGAGCCGGTAACCCTTATCGGCTCCAATATCAGTGGAGCCGATGAGGGTGACCCGCCTCTCGATGCCCCAGACCTTGGCTCCGAAACCAGAGGGGTCGAGGCTGGAGGCATCGAGGCAGACCGTTCCGACCTCGGCTCCGAAGTCTGTGGAGCCGATGGAGAAGTCTGCTTAACTTTTTTAGCGATCGGTTCCGACTGACTGGTCGGAGCAGACGCTTTCTTCTTTTTAGAAGGAGACGGAGAGGAAGATAAAGCCTCCTCGAAGGAAGGCTTGATTAATCCCTTGAGGATTAATTTGTTCTTCCTCTCCTAGAGTACCCTAGAAGAGAACGCGTGGCAGACACTACACGACTCTTGTAGGTGCTTGGCACCTAAGCAATAGACGCACGAGGAGTGGTCGTCCGTTATGGACATTTTAAAACCACACCTCGTGCATTTCTTAAACCCGGAGGGTTTGTGTTCTTTAGACATAACTGTTTTACAACAGAACCTATCTAAGAGACAAAAAAACACTAAACTAGACAAGGTACAGTTAAATCCAACAACTTTAACAAAATTTATTTTTTTTTTTAAACACTAAGCACTAAACAGTTTAACAGACAGAAAAGAGACAGAGTCAAGACCCTCTAACTTAAACGGGTACTTGACCCAAGAGAAATACACAAGCAGCAAAGCAACAGGGGAAGGCCCCTCTAACTCAAACGGGAAACCTTCCCTGACTAAAAAAATCACAAATTTTCCAACAAAAATTCACCAATCACACTAATATATCAACAATAGCTGTTAAAACAGCTTTTGGGTTCAAAGAAAGGAAATTTGTGACAGGAAAAAGCCTAAATAAATAGTACTTAGCCCAGCCAAGTTGAGACCACGTCTAAGCTTGTTAGCGGCAAACGAGATCTGGGGGATTAGTGGTGGTGCATCCTGGGATAAAGATAGCTCAGCCAATAAGAGGCCTCGCTCTATAGCATAAGCGTGCCGAGTCGGAGCCGAGGGATCGGCTCTGAACCCATCAGTACAGAATGTAGGCGAGATAGGATCACATAACATCATCCTTTTTAAGTTTGTTTTTGCTGAAGGTTCAAAGGTTTGTAGAGTTAAGTCTGGCAGTACTGCTAAATTCCAGGGAGGTGACAGATCTTTCACTGGGGGTATAAGCAGAAAGGTACCTGTTAGAAAGGCTTTACATTAATTTGGAAACATCCAAACAAAAAGCATAGTGTCCCAAGTGAAAATCTGATATGGCTGCCAGCTGTACTCAGACTGTGGGATAACTAGCACTTTCTTTAAAGAGAAGCTAAAAACTCCAATACAGAAGAAACAGGGGCAGTAAAAGGATCAACTTCATTTTTCAAGGCCCATAGTGAAAATCTTTTCCACATCTCTTAAAAACCCTCTTAGGGGAATCTTTCCAAGATGATAAAAGAATATTACCAACCAGGAAAGACAGCTTGGGTTGTCTAGCTATCAATGGAATTGGAGAAACCATGCAGTTAATTTGAGGGCTGGCATATTGGAATGTTTCATCTCAGAGGGATGTGACAGGAGGCCTGGACTGGGGTCCAGTATCCAAGGAAGATAAAGATGAGACCAACGGAAGGGGAACCAGATTTGGTGAGAAGGGGGCAAGGAGGACAGCCAAGCCAAGCTCTTATCAGCTGGCTTCCTGTAAGAATTTTGGAATTAGGTGTACAAGCGTAAAGGAGATGCGAGGACCAATCGTGGACTACATCTCCCAGTGACTCCCCCTGGAGGGGATCAGGGTAAAGTACCTGCTGCATTTGTTGTTGTGGGGGGAGGCAAACAGGTCACAGCAAGGTTGGCACCAATGATGGAAAATTTCCTCCATCACTGACAGACTGCTCACGGGGCATCAGAATGGACATACTGAGTTTGTCCTCTAGTACACTGATATTCCCAGGACGTGCGTTGCCACTAGGAAGTGGCTGAAGATGACTGCCCATTGCCATACTATCACAACTTCTTGAGAGAGGGTCTAAGATCAAGTTCCGCCCCGTTTGTTGATATACGAGACCACAGATATGTTGGTTTGAACTACAATGATCACTAAAGGAAGAACATCTTGAAAAGCCTGCAATTCCGGAAAGGCCACTGTCATCTCTAGGACAATGATATGCAAATTGTTCTCTTGAGGGGGACCACGTGCCTTGGACTGTTCCTTCCAAAAAATGCTGCCTCCCCCATTCCAGTTGGGAGGCATCTGTAGTTACTGTGGCTACAAGGGGGAGACAAAGGAGCGACTTAAGAGTTTCATTCAAATGGATCCACCACTGAAGGTGTCTGCATACCTGAGTGAGTGACTGGATAAGAGAGGCTGTTGAAGATTAGACCACCGAACTGCTAGAGTCCATTACATAACATGAATACAGTAACATGCGAATGGAACTAATACTACAGATGCTGCCATGGTCCCCTGCAGAACTAGCATGGCAGAAGGATGAGAAATGACTCTGAACCTTCTACTTGTAGAGAACCAGTGACTTACAGTATTCAGATGAGCACCAATGAACTCCAGCCTCTAAAATGGTAGTAGCTTTGATTTAGGCATGTTGATTGTAATGCCTAAAGACCGGCAAATTTGGAGCAAATAGTCCCTGGTCTGTTCTAGGAAATGCTTGGTTGGAGCGGTGAGGAGCCAATAGTCTAAGTATGGGAACACCTGGAATTCTTACAGTCTCAAGTAAACTGCTACCACTGCCATTCGTTTGGTTAACACTCAGAGGGCTGTTGAGAGTTCAAAGGGCAGGGGTCTGAACTGATTTTGACTGCCTCCCAGCTGAAAGCACAAGTGTCTTCTGGATCACCTAGTCTATTTTGATGAGAGACAGTACACATCCTGAAAATCAACTGAGCACATCCAATTGCTCTTGTGTAAGAGAGACGATGGACTGGACTGTGAACATTCAGAACTTTGACCTTCGCATAATGGTTTAGGTTGCTTAGATCCACAAATCGGTCTCAGGTCCCTTGTCTTTTCTAGCACTAAAGAATAGAACAGTTGTGCAAAATCTTACCATAACCACAGATGCCCTTCTCTTCCATGTTGCAGTATTCTTAGTGTGGGATTTCCTGCCTTCAGGCGACCCGTACGTTGGCTCCTGTACAAAAGCTTCAGCTTGGCTGTTGCAGCTGCGTGGGATGTCACGCGTAGGGCCATAAACCAGGGACCTTATGTGTGATGTCTGCATGCACAATCCTCAGAACCTGAAGACAAGCAAGCAAAGTAGATGGCCCAACAGGATAGGCTGCCAAAGGTGATATGTATAATGCCCTGGGTCTCTTCTGTAATGGAGAGAGGCATCAGGGAGCAGTTAAGAGGGGGGATGGTGGGTGGGAAGGAATACTGCAACATGGAAGAGGAGGACATCTATGGCTATGGTAAGATTTTACACAACTATTCTATGTCCTTCTATTCCTATGTTGCAGTATTCTTGGTGTGGGAGAGTACCACAGCTTTGTTTGATGAAATGGTGGTGGATGCAGATGATTCCACAAAGCCTTGTAGGATTGTCTTAGCAAATCCTGCGCATGCTTTGGAGATTCGGTCCAATTTGTAATACTTGGTGAAAGTGTGTATAGTGGACCATGTAGCTGCTTCCGTAATGGAAGCCGTGTCCATGCCTTAATGGAAGGCCTTGGAAGTGGCCACTGCTCTTGTGGAGTGTGCCTTAACCCCAACTGGAGTTTTTTCCCGTGGTGTGAGTAGCAGGAACCGATAGTCTTTCTGATCCAGGATGCAATGGTCTGTTTGGTGACTGCCTTGCCCAATGCCCTGGGGTGGAAAGATGCAAAGAGTTGTTTGGATTTCCTAATGTCTTTAGTCTTGTCCAGGTAAAATCTCAGTTGCCTGTGGACATCTAGGGAGTAGAGTATCCTCTCTCCTTGGTTAGTGGGAGAGGGGAAAATTGGGTAGGTGAATGGATTGATTTAGAGAGAAGTCATTGACTACCTTGGGCACATGAAGGAAGGGTTAGTTCTCAGAGTGACCCTGTTCCTATGAAAAATGATATAAGGTGAGCATGCCATTAAGGCTTATAGCTTGGAAACCCTTCTGGCAGAGGTAATAGCCACTAACAGTACTGTTTTCCAAGTACAAAACTTGAGAGGCTGTATTAGCCTGTTCAAAGGGGGGGGCTGGTTGAGTTTTTCCAGGATGAAGTTCAGGTCCCATGGAGGAGGGATAGGTTTCTTAGGTGGCCTGATGTGCAAAACCCCTTTAAGGAAGAGTTTCACATGTAGCTTGGCTAACGAGGAAGGATCTAGAGGTAAACAGGCTGATAATGCAGTGAGGTCCACTTTCACTGATGAATAGGGGAGGGCCACCCTTTATAAATTGACACACGAGAGGACTACAGGGGGTTTTAGCTTCGTAATTTTTCATAGAAACTCCCAGATATGCTCAGAACTAGTTCAAAATGATGTGAAGATTACTGATCCTACAGACATTGCCAACATACTGGCTGACAGGTTCAGTGCAAACTTCTCCCCCCCCTCCCCCCCAAAAGGAGAGATATCTATACCAAGCGATTGCAGCCTCCCAAACATCTCCAACGCCCAAGTGAGAACTGCTCTCTCCAAAGCAAAAAACACAGCATCCATGGGACCTGATGGTGTCCCCGGCTGTGTGCTCCACGAACTCAACGAGGAATTAAACCCACAGCTAGGACAGCTGTTTAATCATAGTCTTACCTCTGGATACATCCAGGAGTGGCGCACTGCAACTGTGGTCCCACTTCACAAAGGCGGTGCCTCCACCGACCCTGGAAATTACCGGCCCATTAGCTTGACAAGCCTTATCTGCAAAGCCATGGAGAGGATCATAATGGACCTCATAAATAAATACATAGGGAATTTGCAGACTTTGGATCCATCCCAGTTTGGCTTTGTCAAAGGCAGATCATGCCTTCTAAACTTGGTTGACTTTTTCGAAACAGTCACCAAAGCCATTGATGAGGGAAAGGCAGTCCATACAGCCTACAACGATCTGGCGAAGGCCTTCGATACAATACCCCACTCGGGTATCATTGAAAAACTCATCAGCTTAAATGTTAACCCATACATCACAAGATGGGTTGCAAACTGGCTGAGTGACAGAACCCACAGGGTCAGAGTTGCTGGCGCCATGTCAGACTCAAAGCCTGTCACAAGTGGTGTACCACAGGGCTCAGTCCTGGGACCACTCTTGTTTGGCATCTACTTTTCCGAAGTACAAGCAAACACAGGAGGGTTATGGCTGACAAAGTTTGCAGATGACTGCAAACTGGGCGCCATAGTAGAAAACACATCTGACACAGATATCTTTCAGAAGGGTCTCACAGAAACGGATAACTGGTGCCAGAGCCATGGCCTAAAGTTAAATGCCAAAAAATGCATAGTCATACCCTTCGGCAAAAACAAGGTTACCCCTAGCTACCAAATAGGTGGCAATCCACTGAGCACAGAAGAAGTTATCAGGGACCTGGGGACCCAGGTTGATAGTAGTCGGTCATTCGACACCCATGTAGCTGAAGTAGTTAGGAAGACCTTCTACATTGCCCACCTTATCATGAAGGGATTCTCATCTAGATCAAGGGAGGTCATAGTCTCCCTATACTCATCACTCATCAGACCAATGATTGAGTACAATGCCCCATTCGGAATGTATCTGACCCGACACTTGCAGCAGCTGGAGAGGCCACAAAAGTTCCTCACCAAAAGGATAAAGGGTCTCAAACATCTGTCCTATGCTGCCCGACTGAAAGAACTCCAGCTCTATTCAGTCGCACGCTTGCTCAGAGGTGACCTTTGCCTAACATACAAGGCCATGTCAAACCCAGATTTGATGAATATGCTTCACCTCAAAAATCTAGATCCATCAGAGCCACAAGGGCGGAGACTTAAACCTCGACACGGCTATTAATAGGACGTGCTGGAGGGATAGATTCATCACCCAAAGACTCCCTATGCTGTGGAATAAAATCCCGGTATATTTGAGGCAGAGCACCTCGCTGGCCTTGTTCAAGAGAAATCTTGACCAATGGATGGGAGATCGCAGATATACCCCAGGGATTACCTCAGTGTCACTGCTCAACAGAGGCACAGCAAAATAATGGGTATAGTTCCCCATACTAAAGGGGTGGCGTAAGCCACAAAACTATGGGCTAGGCTTGTAAATGCCCTCGGGCAGATAGCCTAGTATGAACCTATGAACCTAAGGATCCCTTTCCTGTCCCAGACACCACTAAATCTATCCCATTTAGCAAGGTGTGATTTTCTAGTAGTGGGTTACCTGGCCTCCCTCAGGACTGATGGCATGTCCTCTGAATAGTGGGTGTCTGAATGGGGTTAGTAATTTATAACCCACAGAATCAGGGATAGCATTTGCAAGTGTGGGTGTAGGAGAGTTCCTTTGTCATGTGTCAGAAGGTCCATCTTGTGGGGTAACTTGCAGTGATTGCCCTTAGCTAAATTGTATATAAGGGGGAACCAGTGCTGCCTTGCTTGGCCAGTAGGGAGCCACTACCAAGATTTTTGGTTTGTCCTTCCTGATTTTCAGAACTTTCTGAATCAGAGGGAAAGGGGGGGGAAAGGCATACAGGAACTTCCTCTCCCATGTGAAATTGAAGGCGTCTAACTCTCCAGGCTTGGGGGGAGTAAGTCTTTGTGCAGAAGGCCTGCAGCTGCCTGTTCTGGGGGGGGGGGGGTTGCAAACAGATTTGTGGAGTGCCCCACCAGTGGACTATGTCTAGAAGACCGTCCTGTCCAGCATCCATTCGTGTTGTGGAAAGATGTTCTGCTCAGGAGATCTGCTTGTTTGTTGTCCTGCGAAGGGATGTAGCTGGCGTGCAGGGATAGGTTGTGCTGGGATGCCAGGTCCCAAATTAGTAGGGCTAGCCTGCACAATTGGTATGCCTTGGTACCGCCGTTTGTTGATGTACCACGTTACAGTCACTATCAGAAGACGACCTGGTAGCAGTAGGGGGTAAGGAAGGTCTGTAGAGTTAAAAGAACTGCTGTCATCTCCTTTACATTGATCTGTTTGGTTTTCATGGGAAGATGTCACTGGGCTTGGACTTTAAGAGTGCAAGGTGGCTCCCCAACCTGAGTCTGAGGCATCTGTATGCAATATTTGTGTGGGTTGAGGGGGCTGCAGCGGAAGCCCTGGATTTAAGTTGTACTTGTTGGATCCACCAAATGATTTCCTTCTTTAAAGAGGGAAGAAGGGGAATAACTTGTTCCAAGTGATTTTGGTGTTGTGAGCAGATATTTTTGATGTACCACTGCAGTTTTCTCATATGCATTCTGGCCAATGGTAGCATGAGAATGGTTGCGGCCATCAATCCCAGGAGTCGAAGGAATTGCCTTGCAGTGACTGTCTGAGAGAATACGACTTCCTGGAAGTGGGAAGTTAGGGATAGAACATTGTCCTGTGGGAGAAAGGCTTTCATTTGTTCTGTATTGAGTCTGCAACCTAGGAATATCTTGTCCTTGTCTGGGTTAAGGGAAGACGTCTTGAGGTTTGGGGTGAACCCTAGACTTTGTAGTAGGGATATAGTGAAGTGTAGATGTCTTAAGAGGGAATCTTCTGACTGTGCTAGGATAAGGATTTCTTCCAGATATGGGTAAATCTTGACTCCTTGGGTCCTGCAGAAGGAAACAGCTGGAGCTAGGCACTTTGTAAACACTCTCGGGGCAGTGGATAAGCCAAAGGGCAAGACCGTAAATTTGTAGTGCAAGAATGGCCCAGAGAAACGCAGGAAACGCCTGTGTGAGGGCCCTGATGGGAATGTGCAGGTAAGCATCGTTTGGGTCAAAGGTGACCATGAAAGCATTTGAGGGTATGAAAGGTAAGAGAATGGGGAGACGCAGCATTTTTAAGGATGGTACCTGCAGGTAAAGATTTAGGAAGGAGAGATCCAAAATGGGTCTCCAAGGACCGTCCTTTCAAGGGACCAGGAACAGACGGGAGTAGAATCCCTTTCCTTCTTGTCCTGTGGGAACAGGCTCTATTGTGCCTTGTTGTTGCAGGTCTGACAGGATTTGTAGAAGGAGATGGCATTGTTTTTTTGGGGGAAATGGAATGCCTTTCCAGGGGGGGAATTTGTTTCCAGGATAGAACCTTTCTGAATAATGGTCAATACCCATTGGTCTGTGGTGATTTTCTGCCAGAAGGGGAAACAGTGGGTAAGGCAAGCTGAGAGGGGCAGATGAGCAAGGCAGTCACGCATTATTAGGACCTCCCCTGTCCTGAAAGGGCTGTCTAAGCTGAGGAGGTGGGCCAGTGGGCCTGGATGAGGAACGTCTTCTAGTTCCTCTTCCGGGTCTGGAAGAGGAGGCAGCAGAATGTGGGTTATGCCTAACAAAAATAGTCTTAGCCAGGTAGTTCCTATAAAATTTGGGTATAGGGGATACCAGGAGATGTTTAATATCCTGTAACTCTTTGCTTTTTTCTTGCAGATTCTTAAACAGGTCTTCAGATTGCTTTCCAGAGAGGAAGCTGTGATCCAGGGGAGCGACCAAGATTTTGGACTTTAAGTCCTCTGGCAGATTCTGTAGTCTAAGCCAGGAATATCTCCTAAGGACAGACGCAGATGCTGCACAGCAAGCAGAAGCTTCTGCAGCATCATAGCTGTATCTTAGAGAGTGTCTAGCCACTTGTAGTGCTAAGAACAATTTGTAGGAGATATCTGCTTTAATGGGACAGTCAGGAATTGAAGCCAGCATAGAGGTTGGCTTGGGATACTAAGTCCAGGGCATACTTGGTCATGTGTGTTTGACAGTTAATGGCTCTGAAGGCCAAAGTGGAGGAAGTGTACACCTTCTTGCCTATCCTATCCATGGATTTGCTATCTTTATCCATGGGCAACAGGGAGGCAGAGGGTAGCAACCTAGATTATTGGGGCAGTGGCAATCACCGCGGGGTCTGCTAACGGTGGCTTTATGAGGAATTTTAGTTCCTCTGGCACCTTGTAGAAGCAGTCTGGGCGCTTAGGTGCAGGAGGCTATGAGCCAGGAGTTCTACAGGCTGCAGTAAAGGCATCCACATATGCAGGAAGAACAGGGGGACTCCACTTGCAGCAGTTCAAAGTATCTTTTTTGTGTTTGTCATTTGGGAAGTATCCCATTTGAAATGGTCTTTCATTTTGGTGATGGTTTCACCAAATGTAATGTCTTCAGGTGGAGAATCCCCTTCCACAGAATCCTCATCAGGAGAGTACTATTCCTTGGCAGAAGCAATCTGGGATGTATAAGAGATGGATTAATTCGAGGAAGAGTAGGTAGGACTCATGTTCTTCAAGGAGGGGAGTCATGGGAATAGAAGAAACAGAGGTAAGCCTAGGGCTTAGCAGAGGCAATGTGGGTGAGGCAAAGGCCTAAGAGCCATAAATGCCTGCATAAGAGAGGAGGTGAAGGCCTCCCAGTCTGGAGGGGCTATAGAAGCAGGCGCAATGTGTTTTATTTCCTGCTTCTTTTTGGTTGGAGTCAGTCTAGAGCTGGGTTTGGCAGCAGCTGTATCAGAGGTCTGGATCCCAAGGAACCCCCAAATCTGGTTCCCCCTCGACATAGACAGGCGTCGGTGTCTGAGAAAGCTCCATGGACGTGCAGGACATTAGCTGTGTAGTGGCCTCCGCGAGGTAGGTCGATGGAGCAGACGGATCCACCGCTCAACTCCTACAAAATCGGTGGTTGGCAGGGCATCCAGGTGCGAAGCGGCAGGCGATGAAGGCCTAGGTATCTTGGCCTTCTTATGCGGAGGTTCTTGGGTGGCATCCAAAGCAGGATCCATTCTGAGAGCTGGCCATTTGAGGTGCTGGTTTTCTTAGTAAAAGGTTTAAAGCTGCCAGACGGCCAAGTAAGGTCTTTGGGACAAAAGATTTACAAATAGGACAGGCGTTATGGTGATGTTCCCAGCCTAAGCAGAAAACACATTTGTCATAGGCATCCTAATGAGGAATTTGGCACCTGCACTGGCACTTTCCCTTTTTACCTGACACCAGCTGAAAGCTACAACAACCAAGCCTAAGCAATGCGAAAGATCAGTAAAATATTAGAAATTCAAAAAACCCAGCAGGTTACTTACCTATAGTCAATCCGGAGAGCGATCATACGATGCGAAGTAGTCTGCGGCTGAAAAGTTCTGAGGATTGTGCGTGCAGATGTCACACATAGGGTTCCTGGTTTATGGCCTTACGTGTGACGTCCCACGCAGCTGCAATAGCCAAGCTGAAGTTTTTGCAAAGGAGCAGACGTACAGGTCACCTGAATACAGGAAATCCCACACCAAGAATACTGCAACATAGGAATAGGACATCATTTGTTACACTAGCCCAAGCATTCAGGTGCAAGGACAAATGTCCCTTGACTACCTCCAGAGGCAGGCAGCACTTCAGGTGCATTGAAAGGGTGTATTTGGAAGTCTCCAGCCCAGATTTTTGTGGAAATCCTCTGCCATGAGACCAGAGTCTTCCATTCGAACCCCCTCCTCTGCCTCCAAGGGAGTCACCTCTCCATGAATACTAAGAACCCTGGGATTTGGGGAACCATATTTTCTTGCCTAGGATTCCTTAAAAAGAGGGGTAGAAAAATGAATCCCTATGGCAGACAGGGTTTTCCCTTCCTATTCACTGTGGGAAAGCACTTTTTTTTCCAGAGGGGTCAAACAAGGAAGTTGCATAGAAATAAGCATTGTTGAAAGACTTGAAAGGCTCCACAAAACTGCATAGGCGCATCTGTGCATGTCTCCTTACAGCAAAGCCCGAGCCTGTAGTCAGTGAGTTACTTTCCACAGTCTGCAAAATTAGCCTCATGGACAGAGATAGATAAGAGTGGCCAGTTGCGAGGATAATGTCTTATAATCCTCTGGAGACATGGACTCTGGAAAGAGTTCCTTAGTGAAATCTCTCTGTAGTCTAGAAAAGTGCGCCAAACAGTGACTGCAGCGCAAAGGTTGCTGATGCAAACGCACGCTTTCCAAACCTGTCCAGCACCTGACAAAGTAGCTCTGCTCTGTCAGTTTCTTCTTGGTGGCTGCGACCCACAGCCACCACCAACACAGACACCTTTGGGTCAATGTGGTCCATCTTTCTGGAGGATAGAAACATCTGGGTGGTCAAAGAGGGAGCAGATCAGAGTCCGGTTCCTTCCATGCCCGTCAAGAGACAGGGTCGATAAGCTCATCGGCCGGGAAGGAGCTACCAAAGATTTAGATGGGCCAGAGACAACAGTGTCCAATACAGACTTCTCAAGGGCTGGGTTATCGGAGTGCTACCACCTTTTTAAGGATTTCCAAATGTCTCCAAAAGAGTTAGCACATGGTGATCTGGGGGACCCTTCCCCTTCTACAAAGTCAGCATGTTTGGTGAGGGATTCTTGCACATTCTCTTTTAGTGAACCTCTTCAGTGGGATGTTCTAAAGAGATATCCAAAGAAACGGGCAGTTACTCTATGGGAATCTTCTGGATGCTACTTGGTACTGGCTTGTCCAAGAGGAGTGGGTCTGATGGAATAAATGCTCAGAACCAAAGGGCGATGGGGTGTAGGATCTGAAAGTCCAGGCATCTTGAATGAGGGAAAACCCTCTCCACAACCTCAAAGGCCAATGGACCTGGGAAACCAAACCAGAAAGTATAGTTGTATACACTTACCATAAATGTAGATGTTAGAGTGTATTCACTGTTGCAGTCATTACATTTCGGTTATCTGCCTGCAAGTACCCTCAGCTGGCCTGAATACCAGAGTCTTGGATTCCTGCATCGGATGCTGTCTGTTCTTTCATGACGTCAGGGGTATAAAAAGTACAGTTTTGTACCTACCATAAATGTAGATGTTAGAGTGTATACACTGCTGCAGTCATTACACTTAGGTTATCCTGCCGTCAGGCGGTTCCCCAGTCAGCCTGAGTTCCAAAGTATTGGTCTGGCGTCAATTGCTGTCGCCTCTTCCCTGACGTCAGTGCGACAGGGGTATATAAGATGCAGCCAACACCATTTTCTTCAGTTTTTCTTGCCCCAGATATCAGGTGCCCCCAAATAAGTAGGCAATTTCAAATTGCTAATAAAACATACAAGAAAAGCAAACAACTTTCAGCTACCAGCAAATACTCCCCATAGGTAGTAAAGGGTAGAAGACAGGTACGTACTAGCAAGTAAGAGGGGAAGGAGGGAGGGTAACCTGGACTGCAGCAGTGTATACACTAGAACATCTACATTTATGGTAGGTACAAAACTGTACTATGTTCATCGTGTTACACTGCTGCAGTCATTACACTTGGGTAGAATCCCAAAGCTGAGGTAGGGTGGCTGGTTCTATAAGGTATTAGGGGTGGCTATAAGGCTCTGCAGCCCTGCAGTGGTGAAGCCAGCTCTGGATTTAGAGTATAGAGGCAGATGGTAATGCTTGAAGGTATGCACAGAACTCCAAGTTGCTGCTTCCAAAATATCCTTGGAAGGTACTCCTCAGATGTAGGCAGATGAAGTGGCTGTTGCCCTGGTGGAGTGAGATCTAATGCTGCTAGTTACAGGTTTTCCATGGTGTGTATAGCAGAAACGTATACAATATCCTATCCATTTTGAAATTGTCTGTTTTGAAATGGCTTTTCCCTGTGCTCATGCAGCATATGCTACCAATAATTGCTCAGATTTTCTGAAAGCTTTGGTTTTGTCCAAGTAGAAGTGTAACTGCCTGTGAATGTCCAAAGAATGCAGTAGCCTCTCCCCTTTATTCTGTAGTTTTGGATAAAAACTTGGCAAGTGAATAGTTTGGTTTAGAGCCACACTAAATACCACCTTTGGCATAAATGTAGGGTTAGTTCTTAAAGACACCCTGTCCTGGTGGAAAATGAGGAAAGGTTCCACCGCCATTAGTGCCTGTAATTCTGAAACTCTTCGTGCTGATGTTATTGCCAGGAGCAGAGCAGTTTTCCAAGAGATATATTTTAATTCTGCTGTATTAGCTGGCTCAAAAGGAGGTAAATTTAATTTTTCCAAAACAAAGTTGAGGTCCCAAGTTGGAGTAGGTGCTCTACAGGGCAGAATTATGTTTTTAGCCACTCTGGAGGTACAGTCTTAGCAAAGGATTAAAGAAAATTGGTGGATCCCTGTTGTAATGAGCAGAGATGGCAGAGGCATGCATCTTGATGGATGAGGAGAGGCCTTTGTCCAGCATCTCAATTAAATATTGTAGTATCCGAGGAATGTTTGGGACAAGAGGGTCAAGCCTGTGAGCCTGGCTCCAGGCACAGAATCTCTTCCATTTATCCGAATAGGCTTTTCTGGTACTAGGCTTTCTGGCCTCCAGAATGACATCCACAACAGCTTTGGAGAGAGGCACTGCTTGCTTGACTAAGGAATCTTCCATGCAGCTAGGTTTAAGGTCTTTAGCTGGCTGTGTAGTATCTGATTGTTGTGCTGAGTCAGCAGATGTGGGATTTGAGGCAAAATCCAGGGTGGTCCTTGTGCTACGTTCTTTAAGACTGGGTACCAGTGCTGGCGTGGCCAGTCTGGTGCAATCAGGATCATCTTTGGCTCTTCTTGCCTGGCTTTTATGAGTACCTTTGGCAGGAGAGGTAGTGGTGGGAAAGCGTATACTTGTAGGTTTTTCCAGCTGAATGAGAGGGCATCCACTTTCCATGCTTGTAGATGGTAACTCCTTGTGCAGAATTTCTGTAGCTGGCAGTTCATTGGGGATGCACACAGATCTATGTCCGGGCTCAACCATTTCTGTGTTATCATTCTGAATATTTGTGCATTCAATTCCCATTCGTGGGGATCCATGATGTTTCTGCTTAACTCGTCTGCCAGTGTGTTTTTTTCTCCTGGCAGGAAATGTGCTTGCAGATGAACTTGATAGTTTAGAGCAGTGTTCCACAAGGTCATGGCTTGTCTGCAGAGGGGGTAGGAGTGAGGCCCCCTTGCTTATGTACCTCATAACTGTGGTGTTGTCCGTCTTTAGTAGTAGTTGTCCTGGATGCAGCAGGCCTTGAAAGCTTTAAGGGCATTTTGTACAGCTAGCATCTCTTTTTGATTGATGTGAAGATGCCTTTGTTCTGCGGGCCACTTGCCCTGAATACATTTGCCTGCCATGTGTGCTCCCCAGGCGTAATCCGATGCATCTGTTGTCAGTGCTTGCCTGGCTGTGGGTTGAGTAAAAGGCTGTCCCTTATTGAGGTGACAAGCTTGAGCCCACCATCGAAACTCCTGTTGAAGGCAAGGAATTAGTGGTATAACTGTTTCCAAACTTTGACAGTGTTGAGGCCATACATTTTTTAGGTACCACTGCAGTTTCCTCATATGCAGTCTGGCATATGGAATTAGTAGTATGCAAGATGCCATGTAACCCAAGGCCTGGAGAATTTTTCTTGCAGGGAGATGGGTCTTTGTTGCCATCAAGTGAAAGTATTGAGTCAATTGTCCTTGCTTGTCTGGCGTGAGTTAAGCCATCTGGGCCGTTGTGTTCAAGCTGGCACCCAGGAATATTATCTCTTGTGAGGGCACTAGTTTTGATTTTTTTTCGTTTACTGTGTACCCCAGGAAACTTAACTTTTTTACAAACGCCAGATGCATTAGAGGAATGTCCTTGCTCTTTGCTTGAATCAGGCAGTCATCTAGGTGCAGATAAATTTGAATTCCTTTCTGTCTGCAAAATACAATTACTGGTGCCAGGCACTTTGTGAAAAAGTACAGTTTTGTACCTACCATAAATGTAGATGTTCGAAGATCCACATTGATGCAGTCCTAACACTTGGGTAGTCCGCTGTCCCTCGGTCGGCCCGAATATCAGAGTATAAGGCTGACGTCGGTCAAGGCGCATTTGACTGACATCAGAACGTCAGGGTACAAATGCGCATGACCGACGCCATATCCTCAGTCTTTTCTTGCCTCAGATGTCAGAAGACCCTAAAAAGAAAGGTCAAAACCCATAGACAACAACTAAACAACCAACCAGCCTAACACCAAAAATATGTACAATATATACAATATATACAATATGCAATATACCTCAGATGGATAACCCAACCCCCACAACCACCTCAAACTACAGAGGAGAAGGAGGGAGTAAATTGGACTGCAGCAATGTGGATCTTCGAACATCTACATTTATGGTAGGTACAAAACTGTACTATGTTCTTCATCTCACATTGCTGCAGTCCTAACACTTGGGTAGAATCCCAAAGCAGAGGAAAGGGAGGATGGCTAAACTATAATGAAGCAGGAGCTGCCAAAATGCCCTGCAACACAGCAGTGGCAAACCCAGCCCTGGATTTAGAGTACAGTGGAAGGTGGTAATGCCTAGAGAAGGTATGCACTGAACTCCAAGTGGCTGCCTCCAAAATATCCTTAGTAGCCACCCCCCTCAAAAAAGCTGTTGAAGTGGCAGTAGCCCTAGTGGAATGAGGCCTAACCCCAGCTGGAATCTCTCTGCCATGATGGGAATAACAGAAAGCAATGCAAAATCCAATCCACTTAGAAATAGTTTGTTTTGACACGGGCTTGCCCTGAGAGCACAAAGCAAAAGAAACTAATAACTGCTGAGAATGTCTGAACCCTTTAGTTCTGTCCAAATAATATCGCAACTGCCTGTGTACATCTAAAGTGTGCAAAATCTTTTCCCCTTTAGTTTGGGGATTTGCATAAAAAGTAGGCAAATGAATAGTTTGGTTTAAAGCCACACTAGAAACCACTTTAGGCATAAAGGAAGGATTACTTCGTAAAGATACCCTATCCTTATGGAAAATTAAGAAAGGCTCAACTGCCATAAGGGCCTGCAATTCAGAAACCCTTCTTGCAGAGGTAATGGCCAACAAAAAAGCAGTCTTCCATGACAAATATTTCAACTCAGCAGTAGCTGCAGGCTCAAAAGGTTGTAGAGTGAGTTTCTCCAACACAAAATTGAGATCCCAAGCAGGAGTAGGAGCCCTTCGTGGGGTCTTATATTCTTTGCCCCTCTAAGAAATTGCTTGAACAAAGGATGAGAAAACAATGGTGGGTCACAATCATAGTGAGCTGAAATTGCTGCAGCATGAATCTTGATAGAAGAGAAGGACAAACCTTTGTCCAATAACTCAGTAAGATATTGAAGAGCCACACTTAAATCAGGCTCAGAAACATCCAAATCCTTAGCTGCACTCCAAAATAAAAATCTCTTCCATTTATCTGTACACTTTCCTTGTACTAGGCCTTCTAGCTTCCAAAATCACATTCAAAACTTGTTGTGGAAGTTGAGACCCTCTATGGTTTAAAACAGAATATGCCATGCTGTTAGGTGAAGAGAGTGAAGTTTGACATTGAGCAAATGACTGTCCTCCTGGGACAACAGATGTGGAAT
This sequence comes from Protopterus annectens, assembly GCF_019279795.1. Lineage (NCBI taxonomy): Eukaryota > Metazoa > Chordata > Ceratodontiformes > Protopteridae > Protopterus > Protopterus annectens. The sequence goes on from NC_056733.1 coordinate 1,764,219,648, forward strand.
CAAAGGCAAAGGCCATGGAGGCTTCCGTACTAGACTTCTCAGTAATGGGTACCAGTGCTGTCGAGGCCAATCTGGAGCTATCAAAATCACCCTTGGCTTGTCCTGTCTGACCTTCAGAAGTACCTTTGGGAGGAGAGGCAGAGGTGGAAAGGCATACACATGAAGATTTTTCCAACTGAAAGAAAGAGCATCCACTTTCCAAGCTGTGGGATGAAACCGCTTTGTGCAAAACTTTGGCAGCTGGTGGTTTAGTGGAGAAGCAAACAGATCTATGTCTGGAGTTCCCCAGGACACTGTCAATTTCTGAAATACATGAAGATCCAGTTTCCACTCGTGGGGATCCATGATTTGTCTGCTTAACACATCTGCTAAGGAGTTCTGTGCTCCCGGCAGAAACCTTGCCTGAAGACTTAGTTGTAAACTGAGAGAAGTCTCCCACAAAATCATTGCTTGCCTGCACAGAGGATAAGAATGTGTTCCCCCTTGCTTGTTGGTGTACCACATGACAGTTGTGTTGTTTGTTAGAATCAACACCTGCCCTGGAAGAAGTAAATCCTTGAAAGCTATTAATGCAAACTGGACTGCTAACATCTCCTTCATGTTGATATGTAGATGTTGTAGTCTGGCAGGCCACTTGTCTTGTATCCACTTTCCATTTAGATGAGCTCCCCAAGCTTTGTCTGAGGCATCTGTCGTTAAAATCTGACTCGCCTCTGGCCGGGTCACAGAGTCCCTTGTTTAGGTGACATTCCTGAGCCCACCACAAAAATTCCTTTTGAATGCAAGGTATTATTTGAATGACAGTGTCCAGATCCTGGCAGTGCTGTGTCCATACATTTGAGATACCATTGTAGCTTCCTCATATGCAGTTTGGCATTGGGAAGCACCAGAATACAAGATGCCATGAACCCTAAGGCTTGAAGGACTGTCCTTGCAGTCAGCCCGGACTGATGAGATAGTTGATGGAAGTAAAGGGATAGACTCTTTTGTTTGTCCGGGGTTAAAAAGGCCATCTGGGATGCTGTATTCAGTCTCACACCCAGAAAGCACATGTCCTGAGAGGGTACTAGACTGGACTTTATTTCGTTCACAGAATACCCCGGGCATCTTAACACTGCTATCACATATTCCAAATGTTGAAGAAGCTCTTCCCTTCCTTGAGCCAGAATCAGGCAGTCGTCCAAATAAGGATAGATCTGTATTCCTTTTAGCCTGAAGAAAGCTATCACTGGAGCCAGAACTTTCGTGAACACTCTGGGCGCAGTAGATAAGCCAAAGGGCAATGCAGAGAACTGATAGTGAAGTCCCAGCTCGAAAACGCAGATACTTCCTGCAACTTAGTCTGATAGGAACATGAAGGTAAGCCTCCTTGAGATCCAAAGTTACCATCCAATGATCTTTGCCCAGCAGAGGTAAAAGCTGCTGCAACGTCAACATTTTGAACTTGGGAATGTCCAGATAAGTGTTGAGGATAGATAAATCCAAAATTGGTCTCCACGTGTTCCCCTTCTTTGGTACTAGGAACAGGCGAGAATAAAATCCTAGGCCCCTTTCTGGCATAGGAACTGGCTGTATGGCCCCTATTTGGAGTAACAGAGAAATTTGCTTGTGAGCCTCTATTCTTTGTTGAGGAGGAATATCTGGCATGCCTTTGAAAGGAGGCAAGGTATGGAAATAAAACCTGTAACCGTGATGTATGATATCCAGTACCCATCTGTCTTGGGTGATCAAAAGTACAGTTTTGTACCTACCATAAATGTAGATGTCCGAACTGGATAGCATCTGCAGTCATAACAGCTGGGTTGTCCTGTCGTCAGGCAGCCCGTCAGTCGGCCGGATTCCAAAGTCCGGGTCCGCTCGCTGATGTCGCTCTTCATCCGCCATCTCTGTTGGACTCGGGTTATAAAGGCATCAGCCGACGCCATTTTCCTCAGTGTTTCTTGCCCCAGATGCCAGAAGCCCTCCTGAAGGCTAAAAATTTTGGATAGATGCCAATGTTTCCAAAAGGATAGAGGTAACCACAAAAATAAGCATGTATGTACATATATACAAACAAATACACCATAAGAGACTCCCCCCCATCAGCTAGCTATTAGGAGGGTAAACACCCTAGGAGTACCTCAGAGGGAAGGAGGGAGGTAATCCTGACTGCAGATGCTATCCAGTTCGGACATCTACATTTATGGTAGGTACAAAACTGTACTATGTCCTTCATGGATGCATCTGCAGTCATAACAGCTGGGTAGAATACCATAGCCAACTAGGGGGAGGAGGATAAAGGTAGATTATGGTGAGTTTAGGATCCCTTGCAGTACAGCAGTGGCAAACCCTGCTCGGGATCTGGAATATAGAGGCAAATTATAATGCTTGGCAAATGTATGCACGGAGGTCCAAGTAGCCGCCTCAATAATGTCTTTGGTAGCCACCTGTAAGAAGGCTGTGGTAGTGGCTGTTGCCCTTGTAGAATGAGGTCTTATGTTCTGTGGAATTGTTTTTCCATGGAAGGAGTAACAGAATCGTATGCAATTTCCTATCCATTTGGAGATTGTCTGTTTGGAAATAGCTTTTCCCTCTCTTCCTGTTGCGTAGGCCACAAAAAGTTGGTCAGTCTTTCTGCTGCTTTTGGTTCTGTCCAAGTAGTAGCGTAGCTGTCTATGTACATCCAAGGTATGCAGTATTCTTTCCCCTCTGTTTTGTGGGTTGGGAAAGAAGGTAGGTAGGTGGATTGCCTGGTTTAAAGACACTCTGGATACCACCTTAGGCATAAATGTTGGATTAGTCCTCATGGACTCTATCTTGGTGGAAGATTAGGAAGGGTTGCACTGACATTAAGGCCTGTAGTTCTGAAACCCTCCTTGCTGAGGTGATTGCCAGAAGGAAAGCAGTTTTCCATGACAGGTGTTGTAAGTCTGCTGTTGCTGCTGGCTCAAAGGGTGATAGTGTCAACTTTTCTAGTAGTTTAAGTCCCAAGCTGGTAATGGTGGTTTCCTTGGAGGTTTTACATTCTTGATTCCTCTGAGAAATTGTCTGAGCAGAGGGTGTGAAAAAACAGGAGTATCAAAGCTGTATTCTGCTGAAATAGCTGATGCATGTATCTTGATGGAGGAGTAGGACAGGCCTGAATGGAGAAGTTCGCCAGATACTCGAGGATGTTAGGCATATCCACGCGTGACACATCTTTTCCTCTTTCAGAACTCCAACTGACAAACCTTTTCCATTTTCCAGCGTAGTTCCTTCTTGTTGAAGGTCTGCGTGCTTCAAGAATAATGTCTTTAACTCTTTGGGAAAGTTCTTGATTAGCTGCTGCTATGTGATGTTCCATGCAGTCAGTTGTAATGTTTTCAGGTTTGGATGTATGGTGCTGTAGTTGTTCTGAGTTAGCATCAAAGGCATCAGGGTATTGGCCACATATTGTTCGAGACAAGCTCCTTAGTAGTGGGTACCAGTGTTGTCTTGGCCAGTTTGGAGCTATCAGAATTATCCTTGGATGTTCTTCCTTGATTTTTAGAAGTACTTTGTGTATCAAGGGGAGAGGTGGGAATGCATAAGCTGTTAGGCCTTTCCAGCTGAAGGAGAGCGAATCCACTTTCCATGCTAGTGGGTGAAATGTCCTTGTGCAGAATTTTTTGAGTTGGTGATTGTGAGGAGATGCAAATAGATCTATCTGAGGCATTCCCCACTTCTTTGTAATGGTCCTGAAAATGTCCGGTGCAGGTGCCATTCGTGAGCATCTGATGTGGTCCTGCTTAAAATGTCCGCTAGAGTATTTTCTTTTCCTGGTACAAATCTTGCCTGCAGCTGGATGTTGTAGCTGAGTGCCAGGGTCCACAGTTCCAAAGTCATTCTGCATAGAGGGTATGAATGAGTGCCTCCCTGTTTGTTGATGTACCACATGACTGTGGTGTTGTCTGTCCTTATCAACAGCTGGCCCTCTTTGAGAAATGGTCTGAACTCTTGGATAGCGAGTTTTACAGCCCGCATTTCTTTTAGGTTGATGTGCAGGTGAAGTTGATCCTGAGTCCACAATCCTTGCACGCATTTGTCCAGCATGTGGGCCCCCCATCCTAGGTCTGAAGCATCTGTTGTAATGCTCTGGCTTGCTTGACATCTGTGAAAGGGAAGGCCTGGGTTGGAGCGGCATGCCTGGGCCCACCATAGGAACTCCTGTTTTAAACATGGAATTAGTGGGATTTCTGTTTCGAGGCTGTGCCTGTGTTGGGACCATAAATTCCGTAGGTACCACTGTAGTTTTCTCATATGTAGTCTGGCATATGGAACCAAAATTATGCATGATGCCATGAAGCCCAAGGCCTGCAGAACTTTTCTTGCTGTTAATTTGTTCAGCTTTGTTAGTGACAAGAAATAAAGAGGGAGTTCTTTTGTTTTTCTGTAGTTAGGAATGCCATTTGTCTCACTGTGTCCAATTCCGCCCAAGAATGTCCTTGTTTGGGATGGTATCAGCCTTGACTTTTGTAGATTGACTGTGTATCCCAGTGCTTGTAGCAAGTAAATGACCCTTTGCAAATCTGTTGTCAACTTGCTTTTGTTGTCCCTTGTAGCAGGCAGTCGTCCAGGTATGGGTAAATATGAATTCCTGTAGTCTGCAGTATGCGATTACTGATGCCAGGCATTTTGTGAATACTCTGGGCAGTAGATAAGCCAAAAGGCAATGCTGAGAATTGATAGTGCTCTGATCCTGCAAGAAATCTGAGGTATCTTCTGCAGATTGGTCGAATAGGGACGTGCAGGTATGCCTCCTTGAGATCTAGAGTTACCAGCCAACACTCCTTGCCCAGCATGGGAAGAAGTTGCTGTAGGGTCAGCATTTTGAATTTTGGGACAATGATGTATGTATTCAAGGTGGACAGGTCGAGAATTGGTCTCCAACTTTTTCCTTTCTTGGAACTAGGAACAGTCTGGAGTAGAACCCCTTTCCTTGCTCTGCTGTAGGCACTTTTCCACAGCTCTCATGTTTGCTAACTCCATTATCTGTTGTAAAGCTTCTGTTTTTTGATTTGGAGGTAGATTTGGCATTCCTCTTTTGACTGGTATAGTGTGGAAGTGGAATCGGTAGCCTTGATGTATAATTTGCAGAATCCACTTGTCTTTTGTTATATGGTGCCAGTTCTTTGCAAATAAAGTTAACCTTCCGCCTAGTGGAGCTGCTATTTGTTCCCTGGTAGGCGGTTTTAGGAGTAAGTCACTGTGGCTGTGTTGAAGTAGTGGCAGTGGCTGTGCCTCTGTTGTTACCTTGCCACTGTCGCCTCTGTAGGCACTTCCTCTGGTTTGGTTTCTGCCTCTGGAACGTCTATTCCTGCCCCTTTGAAATCTTGTGGAGTCAGGAAAGGACCAATTCTTGGCAGGCCAGTTCCTGCTAAACCTTGGGGTTGAACCTGCAGGAAATCTTTAACAGTTTGAACTGATTTTGCCTTTTCTTCCATTTTCTTCATAACCTGCTGGGCAGGTGCACCAAACAAACTTGTCTTATCCATAGGAGCATCTAACAATTTAGCTTTAACATGATCTGGTAGAGCTTGCTCCTTTAGCCATGCATGCCTTCTTATCACTGTGCCAGTCATGGCTGATCTAAATGAAGCCTCCAGTGCATCATAGCCACATTTTAAGGAATGGTTACTAACCTGTTGTATATTATTTACCATTTCTAATACATATTTCTTATCAAGAGCTTCATCAGTGGTTAATTTTTAGTTAACTGATCAAGCATAAACTCTTGGTATTGTATCACGTGAAACTGGCAGTGTACAGCTCTAGGTGGGAGAGTAGCTGAAGTGTGTACTTTTTTCCACACTCGGTCTCATGCCCTTGCTTCCCTTTCAGAAGGAGTAGGGTTTTAGCTATGGTTGCAACTGCCTTGGGACCCTGGGATATAGTTTCTGGGTCTGCAAGGGGCCTTGTACAGGTGGTGATGAGTGTCAGGCACCCTGTAAAATCTGTCTGGTTTGGCAGGGGCTGGGGGTAATGAGTCTGGAGCAGAGCAGACATCATTAAAAGCGTCATCTACCACAGAAAGAACAGGAGGTATAGCTAAGGGCCTGTGTTGTGGAAGGTGTAGAAAGGTTCTAAGTCTTTTCGAATCTGAGAATCTTGTTGCTGCCATTGGAAGTGCTCTCATGGCATGCAAGGTTTCCCCAAAGGAGAATTCTTCTGGGAAGCAGCTGGAATGGATTCTTCAGCATCAGAATCCTCAAAATTGGAGAAAGGGCCTCTGGCTGGTCAGTAATGTCTGATTCATCTGCAGAATCCTCAGAGGACACTGGCTCAGGGGCTCTGCCCTGGTCTCTTATCTGGGGGCTGAGAGGCCCTGTCTGGGTGAGATTGAGATCCTCTAATTAAAGAAATCAAATCTTCTGCCAAGGTGAGCATTTGGGAACTAGACGAGGGCCTGGTTGGGGTGGTTTAACAGGCACTGATTTGGTAGTCTTGGCTGCTTTAGCCCTGGCGAAGGCCTTAATGGACATGGCTGCTGGAGGCCTAGCAGCACCACGTGCTGGGGTAGAGACATCCAGGGAATGGTGTCTGATAAGTTAGTGGGTAAAGTTTCAGAGGCCGATTCAAGAATTGTAGCAGGGGCCTCAAGTGTAGAGATAGATTCGCTGTACCTAGATCAGTTTTTCGGTTTCGCCGAAACCGAGACACTCGGTTTGCTTAAGCTGGTTTCAGCGAAACCGCTGACCCGCGAAGTCGGTCTTTCTTTGCGTTTTGGCAGAAAGTGTAGTCGGAGGTTCCGGCGACATAATGTAAAAAGTCAGGACCGAAAAACTGTTCTGCAAACTCCGACCGACGCCTAAGCGTCGGTTGAAGGAAGCACAGGCGAACAGGCTGCTACGTCGTGGGCTGGGCCTAAACAAGGCAGACAGTAAGAATGGAAATCTTTATGAGGTATTTGTTTCCCACAGGTTAAACAATTATTAACTTTTCTGACATCGGCTGAGGCAAGAAAGAGTCCCCAACGGGTACTTAGCTTTAGAAGTCTTCAAGTAGTATTCGGTAGAAAATCTCTGGATCCGACCGACCGCACTTGCGAACAGCTTCTGCTTCGGGCGCCGGCAAGAAAGACTGAGGAAAATGGCGCCGCTGATGCCTTTATACCAGTCCAACAGAGATGACGTCGGATGAAGAGCGACATCAGCCGAAGCCGGACCCGGACTTTGGAATCCGGCCGACTGACGGGCTGCCTGACGACAGGACAACCCAGCTGTTATGACTGCAGATGCATCCATGAAGGACATCTCCAATTTTCTTTGAAAAGTGCCAACCTTCCTCCCAAAGGTGCTGCCAGGCGAGAAGGTTCTGGCAGCTGAAAAGGTAGGTCATTGGGTCTGTTTACGAAAGGACTGACCCCTGCCCTCACCCGAAGACTGTGCAGGAGAACTCCCTGTCCTAGGCCTGAAAGAGCCCTGACCTCTGCCCCTGCCACGTCTAGATCTACCCCTAGACTGGGAATCATAAGAAGGATACGTCCACCCTTTAGTAGGCCAATTTCTACTAAACTTTGGAGGCTGAACCTGCAAAAATCTTTAACAGTCTGCATAGACTTAGCCTTGTCTTCCATTTTCTTTAAAACTGCCTCAACAGGAGAACCAAACAAGACATCAGATTGCAAAGGGGCATCCAAAATCCTAGTTTTAACATGGTCAGATAAATTTTGATCCTTCAGCCAGGCATGCCTGCGAAGAACTGACCCAGTGGCAGCCACCCTAGACGAGGCCTGTACAGCATCAAAACCACATTGCAAAGAATGCTTACCCACCTGTTCAGAAACATGCACTAAATCTTGTAACTCTTTACAATCAATACCTTCCGCCAGAGCATCAACCTTAGATTTCAACTGTGAAAGGAGATAATTTTGATATTTCAACATGTGAAACTGGCAATTCAAAGCTCTCATGGCTAGAGTGGAAGAAGTATAAACTTTCTTTCCCCATCTATCCAAGGCCCTGGCCTCTATCTGCCGGAACCGGATTCTTGACAACAGAAGCCTTAACACCCTTAGGCCACTGGCTAACAGTTTCTGGGTCTGCCCTAGGACTCTTAAAAAGATACTTATGAGCTTCAGGCACCCTGTAATACCTATCCGGTTTAACAGGAGCAGGAGGCAAAGAATCAGGATTAAGAGAAGCCTCTGCAAACACATCTTCCACCACATTCAGAACAGGAGGTATAGCTAAAGGCCTATGCTGGGGTAAAAACAAAAATTCCCTAAGCCTTTTCCTGGAATCAGAGAAATCCTGACCTTCCCATTTAAAATGCTCTCTCATGGAGTGAAGGGTCCCTGAAAAAGAAAAATCCTCAGGAGGAGAAGCAGAAGGAGTAGAATCATCCACATCAGAATCAGAATAATGAGAATACTCCTGCAAGTCTTCAGTCAAGACTCAGACACATCCGAAGCCTGCTCATAATCCCCAACACAGGTTCCATCCTAGGCCTCTTATCAGGAGGGGGCATAGAGCCTCTAATTAAAGTAATTAAATCTTCTGCCATTTTAAGCATGTGCTTCTTGGGCACAGAACCTGAAGAACTAGGAGGGACACCCACAGAAGCCAAACTAGACCTGCCTCTAGGAGAAGCCTTGGAAGCAGAAAGAGAGGGCCTAGACACCTTAGGAAGGGAGGGGAGTACAGTTATCTGAGAAGCCCCTACAGCCTGACCTGCCTCCTGGGAGGCCACATCCTGTAAAACAAAGTTTCTCCCTGGGACTCCAGAGAGGCCTCCGTCGAACCACGGTTCCACTGACTCTAAAGAACCGCGTCCTGTTGGACTCCTCTAACCTAGGTTTAACTGCCTTGTCCTTGCGCTTCTTTGAGGAAGCGGCCGGAGCATCCGACGGCATATTGTAATTGCACCGCTTCCCAAAGACCAACCTGGCACAATCCAACCTTCGCTTTATAGTGCGTTTATTGAACCTAGCACAAAAGCGACACCCAACAACGTCGTGCTCAGGTCCCAAACAAGGTATACACAAATTATGGTAATCCCTATGCGGTATCTGTTTCCCACAAGAAATACAGTTATTTACTTTTTCTAACATCCGGTAAACCACTGAGGCAAGAAAAAACCAAAATATTCCCCAACGGGGTACTTAACCAACTCTGACTTTGGTCTGAAACTCCGAATTCGAAATATTTCAGAACGCCGAACGGCACTTGCAACACTGCTTCTGCATCGGACCATGCGGCAAAAAAGACTGAGGATATGACGTCGGTCATGCGCATTTGTACCCTGACGTTCTGATGTCAGTCAAATGCGCCTTGACCGACGTCAGCCTTATACTCTGATATTCGGGCCGACCGAGGGACAGCGGACTACCCAAGTGTTAGGACTGCAGCAATGTGAGATGAAGAACATCCCTGGGCACAGTAGATAAGCCAAAGGGCAGTGCAGAGAATTGATAGTGCACTGAACCAGCTATGAATCGGAGGTATCTTCTGCAGTTTTGTCTGATAGGGACATGCAGGTATGTCTCCTTCAGGTCCAAGGTCACGAGCCAAGCTTTCTTGCCCAGCATGGGAAGAAGCTGCTGTAGTGTCAACATTTTGAATTTCGGAACATCCAGGTAGTGTTTAGAGGAGAAAGATCCAGAATGGGCCTCCAGGCTTTGTCCTTTCTGGGAACCAGAAAGAGTCTTGAGTAAAATCCTTGTCCTTGCTCCTGTGGTGGTACCTTTTGAATAGCTCTCATATCCAGGAGGGCTGTAATTTGTTTTTGAGCCTCTGCCCATTGATTTAGTGGCAGATTTGGCATTCCTTTTAACCTTGGCAGAGTGTGAAAGTGGAACCTGTAACCTTGAGATACAATTTTGAGAACCCATTTGGTCTTTGGTGATCATATGCCAATTGTGATAGAAAAGTGCCAGTTTCCCTCCCAAGGGGGCTGCCAAGAGAGCTGTTTGGCAGCTGTAGTGGGAAGTCATTGGGGCTGCTTTTTATATGGTTGGGGCCTGTCTTCCCCTTCTTTCTGGCCTGATGCAACCCATTGTCGAGGCCTGTAAGGACCTTGTGGTTGACCTCTACCTCTTGGACGTCTGTATCTGCCCCTTTGAGGTCTAACTGGAAAGGACCAATTCTTAGTTGGCCAATTTCTGCTAAATCGAGGAGGCTGAACTTGTAAGAAATCCTTCACTGTTTGCACAGATTTTGCCTTATCCACCATTTTCTTTAGTAACTCTTCTGCCTTAACTCCAAACACATCCTGCTGCAAAGGTGCATCCAATAATTTTGCTTTAACATAATCTGGTAACGTATGTTCTTTTAACCAAGCACATCTTCTAATGACAGAGCCTGTAACTGCTGCTCTACAGGAGGCCTCTGAAGAATCCAAACCACATTGCAAAGTATGTTTTCCCACTTGTTCAGCTGCATGCAATAAATCCTGCATTTCTTTAAAATTAGGAGGATCTGAATCTGGAAGCATTTTTTGTTTCAACTGAGACATCAAAAATTGCTGATATTTTAGCATGTGAAACTGGCAATTTAAGGCTCTCATTGCTAAAGTTGCAGACGTATATACTTTCTTGAATGTAGAGATAGTGTGATTAAAAATATTAGATTATCTAACAGAAGGGACAATAGTGAGATAAACTTTGATAGAAGAATAACTAGAATAAAGGATAATGTTGAGAAAATATTTTTTATAACTAAATTTTCTCCTTTTTCTAAAACACTAGTCTCTTTAGTTAGAAAATTCTGGTATCTTATCAGTGAAGATGATAATATTGGTGAATTATTCCCGAATCAAGTAAATTTCTCTTTCAGACGGGGAAAGAACTTAAGAGAAATTTTGAATAATAAAGTACAGTTTTGTACCTACCATAAATGTAGATGTTCGAGGATCCCCATTGCTGCAGTCCTTACTATTGGGTATAGTCCGCCGTCCAGTCGGCCCGAATACCAGAGTATAAGGCTGACGTCGGTCAGGGCGCATTAGACTGACGTCAGTACGTCAGGGTACTAATGCGCATGACCGACGTCATATCCTCAGTCTTTTCTTGACCCAGATGTCAGAAGACCCTAAAAAGACAAGGCCCAAAATACCTGCACCAAAAAGATGTACAATATATACAAGAATATATACAAAAATATAAGCATGTAACCTCACCTACACAACCACCCCTAAACACAGAGGGGAAGGAGGGAGGGTAAATTGGACTGCAGCAATGGGGATCCTCGAACATCTACATTTATGGTAGGTACAAAACTGTACTATGTTCTTCGTTCCCCATTGCTGCAGTCCTTACTATTGGGTAGAATCCCAAAGCAGAGGTAAGGGAGGCTGGCAAATCATAAAGAAGCAGGAGCTGACAACATGCCTTGCAAAACAGCTGTGGCAAAACCAGCCCTAGACTTAGAGTAGATAGGAAGGTGATAATGCTTAGAGAAAGTAAGCACTGAACTCCAAGTAGCTGCTTCCAAAATATCCTTAGTTGCCACCCGCCTTAGAAATGCTGTTGAAGTGGCAGTAGCCCTAGTGGAATGAGGCCTAATCCCAGCTGGAATCTCCTTGCCATGATGGGAATAACAAAATGCAATGCAAAAGCCAATCCACCTAGAAATAGTTTGTTTTGACACAGGCTTGCCCTGTGAACTCAAAGCAAAAGAAACAAACAACTGCTGAGACTGCCTGAAATCCTTAGTCCTGCTTAAATAATAACGCAATTGCCTGTGTACATCTAAAGTGTGCAAAATCTTTTCCCCTTTATTTTGGGGGTCTGCATACAAAGTAGGCAAATGAATAGTTTGGTTTAAAGCCACACTAGAAACCACCTTAGGCATAAAGGAAGGATTAGTACGTAATGATACCCTATCCTTATGGAAAATCAACAAGGGCTCTACTGCCATAAGGGCCTGCAACTCAGACACCCTTCTTGCAGAAGTAATAGCCAACAGAAAAGCAGTCTTCCATGACAAGTATTTCAATTCAGCCGTAGCCGCAGGCTCAAAAGGTTGTAGAGTAAGTTTTTCCAACACAAAATTGAGATCCCAAGCAGGAGTAGGAGCTCACGTGGGGTCTTATATTCTTTGCCCTCTAAGAAACTGCTTGAACAAAGGATGCGAAAACAATGGTGGATCACAATCATAGTGAGCTGAAATTGCTGCAGCATGAATCTTAATGGAAGAGAAGGACAAACCTTTGTCCAATAACTCAGTAAGATATTGAAGAGCCACACTCAAATTAGGCTCAGAAATCTCCAAATTCTTTGCTGTACTCCAAAATAAAAATCTCTTCCATTTTTCTGCGTACACTTTCCTTGTACTAGGTCTTCTAGCTTCCATAATCACATTTAAAACTTGTTGAGGAAGTTGAGACCTGCTGTGTCTCAACACAGAATATGCCAGGCTGTTAGATGAAGAGAGTGAAGCTTGACATTGAGCAGATGACCGTCCTTCTGAGATAACAGATGAGGAATCAGAGGTAAAGGCCATGGAGGCTTCTTTACCAGACTCCGTAGTAGTGGGTACCAGTGTTGCCGAGGCCAATCTGGAGCTATCAAAATCATCCTTGGCCTGTCTTGTCTGACCTTCAATAGTACCTTTGGAAGAAGAGGCAGAGGTGGAAAGGCATACACATGAAGGTTTTTCCAACTGAAAGACAGAGCATCCACTTTCCAAGCTGTGTGATGAAACCCCTTTGTGCAATACTTTGGCAGCTGGTGGTTTAGTGGAGAAGCGAACAGATCTATGTCTGGAGTTCCCCATGACACTGTCAATTTCTGAAATACATGAAGATCCAGTTTCCACTCGTGGGGATCCATGATTTGTCTGCTTAACACATCTGCTAAGGAGTTCTGTGCTCCTGGCAGAAACCTTGCCTGAAGAGTAAGTTGCAAGCTTAGCAGTCTCCCATAAAATCATTGCTTGCCTGCATAGAGGATAAGAATGTGTTCCCCTTGCTTGTTGATGTACCACATGACAGTTGTGTTGTCTGTTAGAATCAACAGCTGCCCTGGAAGAAGTAACTCCTTGAAAGCCAGTAATGCAAACTGGACTGCTAACATCTCCTTCATGTTGATATGTAGATGCTGTAGTCTGGCAGGCCACTTGTCTTGTATCCACTTTCCATTTAGATGAGCTCCCCAAGCAATGTCCGAGGCATCTGTCGTTAAAATCTGACTCGCCTCTGGCCGGGTCACAGAGAGTCCCTTGTTTAGGTGACATTCCTGAGCCCACCACAAAAATTCTTTTTGAAGGCAAGGTATTATTTGAATGACAGTGTCCAAATCCTGGCAGTGCTGTGTCCATACATTTTTGAGATACCATTGTAGCTTCCTCATATGCAGTTTGGCATTGGGAAGCACCAGAATACAAGATGCCATGAACCCTAATGCTTGAAGGACTGTCCTTGCAGTCAGCACGGACTGATGAGATAGTTGATGGAAGTAAAGTGATAGACTCTTTTGTTTGTCCGGGGTTAAAAGGCCATCTGGGCTGCTGTATTCAGTCTCACACCCAGAAAGCACATGTCTTGAGAGGGTACTAGACTGGACTTTATTTCGCTCACAGAATACCCTAGGCATCTTAGCACTGCTATAACATATTCCAGATGCTGTAGAAGGTCTTCCTTTTCTTGAGCCAGAATCAGGCAGTCGTCCAAGTAAGGATAGATTTGAATTCCTTGAAGCCTGAAGTAAGCTATCACTGGAGCCAGAACCTTTGTGAATACTCTGGGCAGTAGATAAGCCAAAGGGCAATGCAGAGAACTGATAATGAGAATTTCCAGCTCGAAACCGCAGATACTTCCTGCAACTTAGCCTTATAGGCACATGAAGGTAAGCTTCCTTGAGATCTAAAGTTACCATCCAGTGATCTTTGCCCAGCAGAGGTAAAAGCTGTTGTAACGTCAACATCTTGAACTTGGGAATGTCCAGAAAAGTGTTGAGGAGAGATAAATCCAAAATTGGTCTCCACGTGTTCCCCTTCTTTGGTACTAGGAACAGGCGAGAATAAAATCCTAGGCCCCTTTCTGATACAGGGACTGGCTGAATGGCCCCATCTGGAGTAACTGAGAAACTTGCTTGTGAGCCTCTTTTCTTTGTGGAGGAGGAACGTCTGGCATGCCTTTGAAAGGGGCATTGTATGGAAATAAAATCTGTAACCGTGGTGAATGATATCCAACACCCATTTGTCTTGAGTAATTAAATCCCAATTTTCTTTGAAAAGAGACAGTCTTCCTCCCAAAGGAGCTGCCAGACGAGAATCTACTGGCAGCTGAAAAGGCAGGTCATTGGGTCTGTTTACGAAAGGACTGACCCCTGCCCTCACCAGAAGTTTGAGCAGGTGAACTCCGTGATCTAGGCCTAAAAGAACCTTGAGCCCTGCCCCTACCACGTCTAGACCTACCCCTAGACTGGGAATCATAAGCAGGATATGTCCACCCCTTAGCAGGCCAATTTCTACTAAACTTGGTGGCTGCACCTGCAAAAATCTTTAACAGTTTGCATAGACTTAGCTTTGTCCTCCATTTTCTTTAAAACTGCTTCCACAGGCGATCCAAACAACACATCAGACTGTAAAGGAGCATCCAAAATCCTTGTCTTAACATGCTCAGCTAAATTCTGATCCCTCAACCAGGCATGCCTGCGAAGAACAGAACTAGTAGCTGCCACCCTCGAGGAGGCCTGTACAGCATCAAAACCACATTGCAAAGAATGCTTACCCACTTGCTCAGACACATGAACCAAATCCAGCAACTCTTTACACTCAATACCTTCCGCCAAAGCATCCACCTTAGATTTCAATTGTGAAAGGAGATAATTCTGATATTTTAGCATGTGAAACTGACAATTCAACGCTCTCATGGCTAGAGTGGAAGAAGTATACACTTTCTTTCCCCACCTATCCAAAGCCCTTGCCTCTTTCAAAACTATCAAACTCCGGTTCCACCCTAGGCCTCTTATCAGGAGGGGGCATAGAACCTCTAATCATAGTAATCAAATCTTCTGCCATTTTAAGCATATGTTTCTTAGGTACAGAACCCGAAATGCTAGGAGAAGCCCCCATTGAAGCTGAACTTGGCCTACCTCTCAAAGAAGTTTTGGCAACAGAAGGAGAGGCTCTAACTACCTTGGGAAGAGAGGGAAGAACAGTTACCTGAGAAGCCCCCTCACAGCCTGGCCTACCTCCTGAGAAGGCACATCCTGTAACAGTAAAGTTTCTGCCTGAGACTCCATGGAAACTCCAGGCAAAACCTCTGGCTCCACTGAGCCTTCTAAAGAACCGACGTCCGGGACTGCCGGTTCATCAACCCTAGGCTTCGCTGTTTTGTCCTTGCGCTTCTTGGGCGGCGCCGGAGCATCCGGCGGCATTTTATAATTGCAACGCTTCCCAAACACTAACCTGGCACAGTCTAACCTCCTCTTAATAGTGCGTTTGTTAAACCTAGCACAAGAGCGGCAACCAACAACGTCGTGCTCAGGCCCTAAACAAGGTATACACAAGGTATGGTAATCCCTATGAGGTATCTGTTTCCCACAAGAAATACAGTTATTCACTTTTCTGACATCCGGTTAAATACTGAGGCAAGAAAAACCAAAATGTTCCAACGGGTACTTAGCCAACTCTGTTTCGGTCTGAAACTCGGTTTCGAAATATTTCAGAACGCCAACCTGCACTCGCAAAACTGCTTCTGCATCGGACCATGCGGCAAAAAAGACTGAGGATATGGCGTCGGTCATGCGCATTAGTACCCTGGCATTGACGTCAGTCTAATGCGCCCTGACCGACGTCAGCCTTATACTCTGGTATTCGGGCCGACTGGACGGCGGACTATACCCAATAGTAAGGACTGCAGCAATGGGGAACGAAGAACATCTTTGTACAACCTATTACTCCTATTCCTGTGAGGGTGGGTACTTTTGCTTGTGGCTCATGTAGCATATGTAATAGAGTTGTTGATGTTGCTTACATTAACAATACTGTTCATATTTCTAGACATTTCTTTAATTGTAAGTCTACTAGCATAGTATATATAATAGGGTGTTCTTGCAAGGATATTTGGTATGTGGGACAAACTAAAAGGATGTTAAAAACTAGAATTTTAGAACATCTTAAGGACATTAGAAATTTGAACGTTACCAGTCCTGTTGCTAAGCATTTTTTGGATGTGCACGATGGTTGCAATAATAGCTTAAGATGTAGTGTATTGGGGAAACCTTCTATTCGTAAGGGAGATGATATAATAGCTAAACTCTTGGAATTAGAAACCAGGATGATAATAAAATATAAAACTTTAAAACCATTTGGTCTGAATCAAGAGCTGGGTCTATAATTAATTAATATATAGTAGAGCAATTTATGCACATTATTTATATTCATTGTGTATGTACCTTGTTTGTGTGTATACACTGGGCATATTTTTATACATATACGTATATATTTAATAATCTGTATGTGCTGTTGATCTACTGAGAATGAACTATATAATTGTTGAATCTATTATTCATAATATATTTGAATAACTATGTATTATAAATTGTTAAATAACATGTTTCTTTTTTATTTTTGATATAAAAGTTATTTAAAATTATTTTTCACTAATTATATATATAAAATTTAATGTTGACAATAGTTAAGATATTATTATAGGTAAATGTCTATATTGTATTTAATATTGAAGCAAAGATCACTTTAAATCTTGATGTTTAATTATACTAATTGTTAATTTAACAATTAGTGAGTGATATAAATGGAGCTTATTTCCAAAGCTGTAATGTGATCCTTTGAAGGCGAATAGCCGAGGTACCAGATCGTTAATAAAGAACGTTGGTGGAATCTGACTGTTTGGTTTGTTGCTGAATAGCTCTGTTGGAATTCGTATGTTTTTTGTTGTATATACTTTCTTTCCCCATCTGTCTAATGCTCTGGAATCTCTGTCAGAGGGAACTGGATTATTGGCTGATGAGGCCTTAACCCCTTTGGGTCCCTGAGAAATAGTTTCAGGGTCAGCAACAGGGCTTTTATAC
The DNA here is from genome assembly GCF_019279795.1 of Protopterus annectens. Lineage (NCBI taxonomy): Eukaryota > Metazoa > Chordata > Ceratodontiformes > Protopteridae > Protopterus > Protopterus annectens. The sequence goes on from NC_056733.1 coordinate 1,764,236,623, forward strand.
AGAAATTTGTGAAAGTCGGGACTCTGTAGTATCTGTCAGGTATAACTGGGGCTGGAGGTAAGGAATCAGGATGCTGGATTCAGTATACACATCATCCACAATATCAAACACTGGCGGAATAGCAAGGGGTTTGTGTTGAGGTAATAAAAGGAAGTCTCTGAGCCTTTTCTTGGATTCTGAGTAATCCTGGCCTTCCCAATGGAAATGCTCCCTCATGGTATGTAAGGTTTCTCCAAAGGAGTAGTCCTCAGGCGGAGAGGCTGATGGAATTGACTCCTCAGCATCAGAATCCTCATAAGGGTGCAAAGAATATCCTAGGTCTGAGGATGAATCTGAAGAGATGGACACCTGGTCGGATGAGTCAGTCTGCATCCTGTCTAGGCCTTTTATCAGGAGGGGGTGGGACCCCCTGATCAGAGTGATTAGGTCTTCGGCCATTTTGAGCATTTGTTTCTTAGGCATGGAGGCCTGTCCTGGAGAATACTGTATTTGTTTCTTTGGTTTAGACTTAAGCAGAGGGTTTAATGCTTAACTGAGTAGGTCTGAAAACACCCTCTGAAGCTGTGGGTAGTTCAGCTACTCCAGATCCCTCTGAAGGGTTAGTTTCGGTAGGCTGAATAACTTGTGCATCCGAAGGCCCAGCCATCTCCACGTGGGAGTCAGAGAAGGCCTGTGGTTCTACAGAAGCAGTCGTCCGGGGCTGCGAAGATGCCTCACTGAAAACCGGAGAACCGGCGACTGGCCTAGAAGAGGCTTCGTCAGTTTTGGGCCTCGGATGCCTGTCCTTGTCTTTGCACTTTTTATGTATTCTGGTCGTCGGAAGTTCCAACGGCATGGTATAATTGAATTTTCTACCAAAATAATGTCGGGCAAAATCAAACCGACGTTTTAATAGTGCGCTTGTTAAACCTAGCACAAAACCGACCAGTGAGGTCGTGGTTTGGGCCTAGGCATGGGATACAACAAGAATGGAAATCCTTATGAGGTATTTGCTTCCCACAAGAAATACAGTTATTAACTTTTACTGACATCGGTCTGAGGCAAGAAAAAGTTTCCCCAATGGGGTTCTTAGCTTTGAAAACGACTTTGGTTCTGGATTCGGAATGAAAATCTCAGGAGATGGCCGACCGGCACTTGCGAACTGCTTTTGCTTCGGGCACCGCACGGCAAGAAAGACTGAAGAAAATGGCATTGGCTGCATCTTATACACCCGTGTCGCACTGACGTCACGGAGGAGGCGACCGCAACAGACGCCGGACCAAGACTTTAGAACTCAGGCAGACTGGGGAAATGCACTTTAAGAAATTTATTTTTAGAAAGAGGTTACCCTATGCACCTGGTTAATAATTTAGCAGAAGAGGTTATAACTAATAGAAGAAACAAATATTTTCCTCTACTGGGTTTAGGTGCAGAGAAGGATAGTTATGTACAACAGGAGGCCCAATTCGAGACGCAATGTATTTATACAAACTTTTAGTAAAGATTCACTACAAGTTGAAAAAATAGTGTCAAGGTACTGGCCAGTTTTAACATTGCAGGAAGACATCAATGAGCTAGTATCTGACAAACCCAAATTAGTGAATAGGAGAAATGTTAACCTTAAGGGATTATTTGAAAGGCAGATTTACACGAGTCACACACAATCTAACCCTAGATTAGGTACATGCAAATGTGGGGCATGCAAGCAATGTTCATATATAATTAATGATAACAGCTTGCATATTGCTTCAAGGAATTTTAAAGTTAAATCAATAGGACATTACAACTGTGGGACTAAAGGAGTGGTTTACCTTGGAATATGTACCCAATGTCTCAGTTTTTACATTGGTAAAACTGAGAGGTCTTTGAGGAAAAGAATTTATGAGCATTTGTATGATGTTGGAAAAGAGAAAGAAGCTAATGCCTTCTATAAGCACTCCTTAAAATGTCCCAATATGCAGTTGAAATTTATGGTTTTAGAACAAGCAATACAGAACCCAAGAGGGGGCGACTGGGAAACATCACTGGAATATAAAGAACTGTTGTGGCAATTGAAGTTAAATGTCACAAGGCCCCCAGGGCTCAATGATAATATTAGTATTAGTAGTGTACTAAAAATTAGAAGGGCAGGATTATAGCAATAATGTTCTTATATATGCATATTGCACAATATTACAGTTTATTGCATTACATTTATTGCATATGTAATTATTAATGATTTATAACTTTTATAAGCTGCATTTATTCTGCACTTGCACTTTGTTATATGTGAACGTGGAGTTAGTTTTTCACAGGAATATTTAAGACGTTTTATTTTGAGTATGAAATTTTTAAGGATTTTAACAATATTTTAATAATAATACCCTATTAGTATATGAGCACAAATTACTTTGAGCTATATGTATTTAATATATTGTATGTTATAAGTATTGGTTGCATACGCAGGTTTTAGTACAAGCTTTTTACTTCAAGATACCTTTAACAACACAATTGATTAAATCTGTTGTTCCAATTATTTATAGGTCAGGTGATCAGCAAATGACTGCATAAAGCATTGGGTTTTCTTAATATGCATCTTGAGAAAGCCTGGTATTAACCAGGCGAAAGCGCTTGATTTTATTTGGATTGCTGTTCGTTTCTTCATTTTTGTTACGTCTATTAAAGACAGTTTTTAATATACTTTGTTGGTCGGTGGTCTTTTACTGTGGAATTCTCTTATTACCCAACTGGGGAATCGCCTGACGGCAGGATAACCCAAGTGTACTGACTGCAGCAGTGTAACACGATCATCATGCAGCAGACGCCATTACATCAGTTTTTCTTGTCCCAGATGTCAGGTGCCCCCATAATGGGAAACAATTATATGTTATGTTACACCTCCATCAAAAAGCAAATACACCAGAAAGCTTAAATGCAGCAAACAAGAAGGAAAGGTAGAGCCAAGAGAAGTCAGGGGGCTGGAGGGAGGGTAACCAGGACTGCAACAGTGAATACACTCTAACATCTACATTTATGGTAAGTGTACACAACTGTACTATGTTCTTCGTGTTTCACTGTTGCAGTCATCACATTTGGGTAGATTTCCAAAGCTATGGATGGGAGGAGGAATTTAGATAGCATTAGGACCAGCTATAAGGCCCTGAAAGACTGCAGTGACAAAGTCAGCTCTGGATTTAGAGAAAATTGGCAAATGGTAATGCTTGGTGAAAGTATGTACAGAACTCCAGGCAGCAGCTTCTAGGTCGTCTCTGGTAGGGACACCTCTGTGAAAGGCTGTAGAGGTAGATGCAGCCCTGGTTGAATGGGGTCTCATCTCCTGTGGGATAGATTTTCCATGGTGCTTATAGCAGAAATTAATGTAATGGCCTATCCATTTAGAAATGGTTTGCTTTGAAATAGCCTTCCCCTCTGCCCCTGCAGCAAATGCCACCAGCAGTTGTTCAGATTTCCATTGAGGTTTAGTCCTGTCCAAGTAAAATCTAAGTAGTCTGTGCACATCTAAGGAATGCAGGGCAAATTAACACAAGGGCAGGCTTCAAGGATACTAAATAGCACTGTTTATTGCAAATACTTGTAAGTGCCTTTGTTAGTTACAATACTCTAACTTCTTCAGACAAGGAATCAAACACAGCTTAATTTTATATGGTCCCAAACAGTCCAATAAAAAATTAGGGAACATGATTACTCATTGTGCTAATTTTCTAGCTTTGAATACACTCAGTCATTAATATAAATGTTATATGCCTTTTACAGGTAGAAAAATAAAAAATGAACGACCATGTACAAAAACATCAAGTTCCAATTGCTTATATAAAATATACACAAATTATTACATTGAAAATATAAATAAGACCAACAATTCCCAAATAAATTTGAGAAAGTCAAATAACATCTATTAAATTTCAGCATGACACAAAAAGCATAGATAAAAAAAAATATATAAAAAAACAGCACAGGTATTACAAACCAAAGTGCAACCTAAAACTAAAAGGAAACAAGAAAAAAAAAACTTCTATTGAAGTTGAAAACTATGAGCCCATTTACATTAATGCAGACCTTAGTTAATTCTAAAGCCGGTGGACAGGCAGCCATTACACTGATCGTAGGCTACTATCTAGCAAGTGCTTTAAGTTTAAGCAAGCACTTAAATCGATAAATATTCATAAACGCCTGGTAAAATGTGTGCTGATGTACAGACTTGCCACATCAACTCGCGCTCCTCAAGTTTGAGATCCCATGGTCCTCCTCTGTGTTCAATTTGTTTTAACACTACAAAACTAAAATTACGTGTGGGGTACTCCAAAGTATGTCTCGCTAGGGCATTAGTGGTGATGATATTAATACTATAATTTGTGTGTGTCTTTCGGCTTTTTTTTTCGGTTAGGGGTCACCACAGTGGAACTCTGGTCCACTGATTGGCAGTAGAGTTTTACGTGCTGGCTTGCTGGGCCTAACGCACAACCTTCAACGAAGGAACGCCCATTCACGCATGTCGCCACACAGAAGACGCTCTGAGGATCGAATGCTCATATATCCTTTGCTTAATCTTCCTCTCGGTTTTTCCAATAATAAGCTTCGCAACCCTCACATACAGCTCCATAAACCACTCCTTGGGTGTCGCAATTAAACTTTCCTACTATAAAATGCTTTATCTCTAATTTTTATTTTACTTGTTTTAATATGTTTACACTGGGGACACCTACTGCACTTGCGCATGACAATTCCACGCATGACCAATTTTCTTCTTTTCAACAAGGCACTTTAGATTAGGTCCTCTCTTAAATGTCATTTGAGGGACCTGTCTCTTAAATGTCATTTGGGGTACCTGACATTAAGACTATTGTCCTCTAATACAAGTCCAATTTTTGGTAAGGATGTGCTTAATATTTTTAGAATCTAGAGAAAATGTAATAAATCTTGTTCCTATGCTCTCCTTTGGATCCACTTCTCTTGATGCTGCAAGTTCATTCCATGCTTCTTGCTCAGACTCGTACCCTCTGCACAATAGGGCGAAAATGGCCCATTACCCTTTTGTTTACTTCAAAAATAGCATTAAGGAAACATGATGGATATCCCCTTTTAAAGGAACATAGTTTTTAGTAAGGCACATTCAGCTAAGAAGTCATCATAACTCGAGACCATCCTAGCTGCACTGCCTGCCTTTCAACTACTGCCTTTTTCTGATGGTATGGACTACTTGTAAAATGTAAAAAGGCATCTGAATTTTACGAAAAACAGAAGTTCTATATCTGCAGTTAGGGTTATCCTTGCTTAAATAAACATCCAAAAAATTAATTTCAGTCTCGCCCACCTGGAATGCGAATTCCAAAAAGGTAGTATAAGATGTTATATCTATAATGAAGGAAGCAGATCTACTTGCCCATTCCAGATAAAGCACATGTCATCTTGGTACCTTGTGTACCAGACATGTTCCTTGAAGAGTGAGTTATTAAATAAGAAAACCTTCTCCCAAAAGGCCATTACACAGTTGGCAAAACTACTGCCGCATGGTGAACCCATCGCTATTCCAGTCTTTTTTTTTTTTTTTTATACAAAAGAAAAAAAAAAAAGAAAAAAAAAGAAAAAAGGGGGGCCGATTGAACCATAAAAAGTTATTCGCAAACACTATCCCCAAGAGAGTTTCAATGACAGATATCTATCATCCATGCCTTTCATATGTAGAAATTCCCTAATCCACTCAAGGCCCAAAGAGTGGGGAATAACGGTGTAGAGATCCTTGATGTATGGATCCCCTCCCATCCAACAGTGGCCTGAATGGGGGATTACTTAAATCTTTATGTAATTTAGGGGATCCAAAGAGTGTAGGTATGATGGGTGCTGGCATAGTCGGGTGTCCAAATCTATACTTCAAGGAATAAATCGTTAAGCATGCTATTGATGTTTTTTTAAGCACCATTCACTTCATTAAAGCTCACAGATTCATAAACATCAGTAACTAAGTGTGCCCCCATTCTATTCAGGTACTCAGATTGATCCATGAATACGAGACCCCCACACTTGTTGGGTTTCATAACCCGAATATTACAAGAATTAAGCAATTTGATAAATTCAAGTTCATCTGTAGTGATATTCCTTTTCCCATTAGCCATATTACCTTTGGCCAACAAAGCTCCAACATCAATTTCACAGACTTTTCCAAAAATAGCCAACAAGTCTTGCAGTGGTGGATTAAACAAGCTTGAAACTCTCAAACTATTTGTAAGTGCAGAGTTAGCTCCCATTAAAGATGTTAAATTAAGGTTACGTACAAAGATTTTTAAATCCAAGACTGTTCTGCCCAACTCTGCTCTCCTATCAGGAACAAAGGAGAGTCCTTTAGCAAAAACATTCACTAAATCTTGTCAATATGCAGGGAGCTAAAATTATAAATGTTAAAGTAACCCTTTTCACTTACTAGTATTGGAAGGGAGTTCTGGCTCATCTTTTCAAATTCTGGTGTCTCTTGCTTTGCCCTTGCGTTCTGCTGTAACTCTGTTGATTGCCTTAGTTGCTCCGAAAATCCTGTCAGTTAACAGGATTAGATTGTACATTGTAATTATTGAAGTCAGAAGGGTTATCCTGCTGTTGGATGTGATTTTGTTGTTGGTTGTTTTCAATCCGCTCACTACGACAGACTGCAGGTATAGCACTGCCATCCTCCAGTCCCTTGGGACTGTTAAGTCTCACTGCATCATCGCGTGAGCTGTGAATGGCCAAGTTCTCACCAAATGTTTTCAAATTAGGTATTGGAGGAGGTGGTGGATAGGCAACGCCTCTTGCATACTCATTAAGGTCTCTTAGAATCTTTTTCATTTTAGTTTCAATGATTTTAACTAAACTGGCATCAATGCTAGAAAAGACTCGCACATATTCAAATCTATATCTATCAAAGTCGACATTACTTATAACAGTATGCTCCAATATCTCCAGTTTTACAATTACCTACTTGTACCCCATGTTTAATAACAGCCAGAAAATCAATACCTTGCTGGTCAAATAAGTCATGATGAAAGTCAGATTTGTCAATAAGGCCAACTTAGTACCGCCATTGCCGGAACCCTTTAGGAATGATTTTTTTAGAAATGCACTCTTGTAAATAAGATACTT